>NC_142798.1:24085581-24105138 GCF_049724085.1 Artemia sp. Qi Xiang Cuo | reverse complement strand
AGTAGCAAACTCTTTCTTGAATTCGACTCAAGGGATTCCTCGAATTAAATATCAAAACAATAGAGAGTTTATTATTTACTTGCGATTTTATCATGATTTCTCGAATTAAATATTTTTATTGTGTTCAGGAAGCGAATTCAATGAAGTGAGTGTTACTTACAATTTATTCACAATTTAATTAAAGGAATATAACTATACCAAGTAAAAACTACATTGTAATAGTTAAGATTTTTTTTGAGTGAGCGTTGAAACATATTTTTTTTTTTGAGAAAAAAAAAAACAACAAATTAACAAATTAAAAATAGTCAGTGTCGTTACCTCTTAAAAACATAAAAAAATGTATGCCTTTATATATATAAGTTTTTACCCTGTATTATTGATTTATAAAGATCAGGTATGTACTTAGGTATCCACTGTGCGAAGAACCTAACCTCGTCTTCAGGACGGTGATAAACCCCTTCAAATTTAGGACACTTAAACTCTTCTAGATTGAAAAGTGGAATCCTAGGATCACACCTTTGAATTAAAACTTTATCTGTAGGTACATTGCCCTTTACGTAGAGTGCTTCAACCCCGGAAAAGCTGCAAATTTCACTGACTTCCTCCTGAACATTTCTCAGTTCCTGACCAGCATTATTAAGTGGTGTAATCACTCTATCATAGAATCCCATGTCTGTTTATATGACGTTATGTAGTGCTCCACAAGCTTTTATCATACTCAAACATGTTATAGTTCACTAGCCAATGATAACAGTCAATTTCTTCGAGTTCCATAGACAATAATAAAAATTCACATTCAAATATAACACCACAAGATGATTTCTTCAAACTTATAAATTATGTGTCATACAGTCCTATCATCTTGGAAGTTAGTAATGTAGTTGTTAAGTAGAAAAATACTTCATCAAACTTTTATACCTTCGCTCAAGGATGAATGGAGTTATGGCTATGGGGGATGAGCCCTAAAACCATCTGAATTCATTGTGGGGAGGAGTCATAAAACCCTTGGAAGTCATTGCGGGGAAGAGTCATTGAACTCTCGGTATCTATTTGAAACCCCGTAAAGCTATTTTAAAAGGTATAACAATTATTTATTTAAAAGAAATCCTCGCTTTTTGAACGAACACCATGTAAATAAAATATCAAAAGTATTAAAACAACAGAGTACCTGAAAGCACGTAAATCTGTTTTAAACGTTATAACAATTATTTATTTAACATAAATCCTCGCTTTTTGAACGAAAACCATGTAAAGAAAAAAAATCACACGGAATAAAACAACAGAGTCCTTCAAACCCCATAAAGATATTTTAAGAGGTATAACAATTATTTATTTAACAGAAATCCTCGATTTCAATTTAACAGAAAAAATAATAGAATTATTTATTTAACAGAAATCCTCGCTTTTTGAACTAACACCATTTAAAGAAAAAATAACAACGAATATCACGACAGACTCACAAACAACAATTAATTCTATTTTAAAAGTTATAACATTTAATTATTTAAGAGAACTCGTCGTTTACAATTGAAATGAAAAAATATAAGAATTATTTAATTAAAAGAAATCCTCGCTTTTTGAACGAACACTATGTAAAGAAAAAATCACACGGAAAAAAAAGACGGAGACACTCAAACAACGAAAAGATATTTTAAAATTTATAAGAAGTAATTAATTATCAGATTTAATATCTTTAAATTTAACATAAAAAATAAAAAAATTATTTATTTAACAGAAATCCTCGCTTTTTGAACGAACACCATGTAAAGAAAAATTCACACGGAATAAAACAACAGAGTCCCTCAAACCCCGTAAAGCTATTTTAAAAGGTATAACAATTATTTATTTAACAGAAATCCTCGCTTTCAATTGAACGGAAAAAATATAAGAATTATTTATTTAACAGAAATCCTCGCTTTTTGGACGAACACCATTTAAAGAAAAAATCACACGTAATAAAACGACAGAGTTCCTCAAACCCCGTAAAGCTATTTTAAAAGGTATAACAATTATTTATTTAACAGAAATCCTCGCTTTCAATTGAACGGAAAAAAAATATAAGAATTATTTATTCAACAGAAATCCACGCTTTTTGAACGAACACCATGTAAAGAAAAAATCACACGGAATAAAACGACAGAGCCCCTCAAAACCTGTAAATATATTTTTAATGTTATAAAAATAATTTATTTAAAATAAATCATCTTTTTAATTTGAAAGTAATAAATATAATAATTATTTATTTAACATAAATCATCGCTTTTTGAACGAACAACATGTAAAGAATAAATCACACGGACTAAAACGACAGAGCCCCTCAAACCCCGTAAAGCTATTTTAAAAGGTATAAAAATTATTTATTTAACAGAAATCTTCGCTTTCAATTGAACGGAAAAAATATAAGAATTATTTATTTAACAGAAATCCTCGTTTTAAATTGAACGGAAAAAAAATATAAGAATTATTTATTTAACAGATATCCTCGCTTTTTGAACGAACACCATGTAAAGAAAAAATCACACGGAATAAAACGACAGAGTCCCTCAAACCCCGTAAAGCGATTTTAAATGGTATAAAAAATATTTATTTAACAGAAATCCCCGCTTTAAATTTAACGTAAAAAAATATAATAATTATTTATTTAACAGAAATCCTCGCTTTTTTGAACGAACACCATGTAAAGAAACAATCACACGGAATAAAACGACAGAGCCCCTCAAACCCCATAAAGCTATTTTAAAAGGTATAACAATTATTTATTTAACAGAAATCCTCGATTTCTATTGAACGGGAAAAATATAAGAATTATTTATTTAACAGAAATCCTCGCTTTTTTAACGAACACCATTTAAATAAAAAATCACACGTAATAACACGACTGAGCCTATCAAACCCCGTAAAGCTATTTTAAAAGGCATAACAATTATTTATTTAACAGAAATACTCGCTTTAAATTGAACTGAAAAAATATAAGAATTATTTATTTAACAGAAATCTTCGCTTTAAATTGAACTAACATCATTTAAAGAAAAAATCACACGTAATAAAATGACAGAGTCCCTCAAACCCCGTAAAGATATTTTAAAATGTATAAAATTTATTTATTTAACAAAAATCCTCGCTTTCAATTGAACGACCACCATGAAAAGAAAAACTCACACGGAATAAAACGACAGAGTCCCTCAAACCCCGTAAATCTATTTTAAAAGGTATAACAATTATTTATTTAACAGAAATCCTCGATTTCAATTTAACGGAAAAAATATAATAATTATTTATTTAACAGAAATCCTCGCTTTTTCAACGAACACAATGTAAACAAAAAATCACACGGAAAAAAACGACAGAGTCCCTCAAACCCCGTAAAGCTATTTTAAAAGGTATAACAATTATTTATTTAACAGAAATCCTCGCTTTCATTTGAACGGAAAAAAATAAAACAATTATTTATTTAACAGAAATCTTCGCTTTTTTAACGAACACCATTTAAATAAAAAATCACACGGAATAAAACGACAGAGCCCCTCAAACCCCATAAAGCTATTTTAAAAGGTATAACAATTATTTATTTAACATAAATCCTCGTTTTAAATTGAACGGAAAAAATATAATAATTATTTTTTTAACAGAAATCCTCGCTTTTTGAACGAACACCATGTAAAGAAAAAAATCACACGTAATAAAACGACAGAGTCCCTCAAACCCCGTAAAGCTATTTTAAAAGGTATAACAATTATTTATTTAACAGAAATCCTCGCTTTCAATTGAACGGAAAAAATATAAGAATTATTTATTTAACAGAAATCCTCGCTTTCAATTGAACGGAAAAAATATAAGAATTATTTATTTAACTGATATCCTCGCTTTTTGAACGAACACTATGTAAAGAAAAATAACACCGAATAAAACGACAGAGTCCCTCAAACCCCGTAAAGCTATTTTAAAAGGTATAACAATTATTTATTTAACAGAAATCCTCGCTTTCAATTGAACGGAAAAAAATATAAGAATTATTTATTTAACAGAAATCCTCGCTTTTTGAACGAAAACAATGTAAAAAAAAAATCACACGGAATAAAACGACAGAGCCCCTCAAACCCCGTAAAGCTATTTTAAAAGGTATAACAATTATTTATTTAACAGAAATCCTCGTTTTCAATTGAACGGGAAAAATATAAGAATTATTTATTTAACAAAAATCCTCGTTTTTTGAAGAAACACCATTTAAACAAAAAATCACACGTAAAAAAACGACTGAGCCCCTCAAACCCCGTAAAGCTATTTTAAAAGGCATAACAATTATTTATTTAACATAAATACTCGCTTTCAATTGAACGTAAAAAATAAAAGAATTATTTATTTAACAGAAATCATTGATTTAAATTGAACGAACATAATGTAAAGAAAAAATCACACGGAATAACATGACAGATTCCCTCAAACCCCGTAAAGCTATTTTAAAAGGTATAACAATTATTTATTTAAAAAAAATCCTCGCTTTCAATTGAACGACCACCATGAAAAGAAAAACTCACACGGAATAAAACGACAGAGCCCCTCAAACCCCGTCAAGCTATTTTAAAAGGTATAACAATTATTTATTTAACAGAAATCCTCGCTTTCAATTTAACTGAAAAAAATATAATAATTATTTATTTAAAAGAAATCCTCGCTTTTTGAACGAACACAATGTAAATAAAAAATCACACGCAATAAAACGACAGAGCCCCTCAAACCCCTTAAAGCTATTTTAAAAGGTATAACAATTATTTATTTAACAAAAATCCTCGTTTTCAATTAAACGGAAAAAATATAAGAATTATTTATTTAACAGAAATCCTCCCTTTTTGAACGAACACCATTTAAATAAAAAATCACACGGAATAACACAACTGAGTCCCTCAAACCCCGTAAAGCTATTTTAAAATGTATAACAATTATTTATGTAACGTAAGTCCTTATTTTAAATTGAACTGAAAAAAAGAATTATTTATTTAACAGAAATCATCGCTTTCAATTGTACGGAAAAAAAATATAAGAATTATTTCTTTAACTGAAATCTTCGCATTTTGAACGAATACCATGTAAAGAAAAAATCACACGGAATAAAACGACAGAGTCCCTCAAACCCCTTAAACGTAATTTAAAAGGTTTAAAAATTTTTTTTTTAAAATAATTCCTCGTTTTAATTTTAAAGGAAAAAAATATAAGAATTTTCTATTTAAAAGAAATCTTCGCTTTTTGAACGAATACCATTTAAAGAAAAAAACACACGTAAAAAAAATACAGAACCCCTCAAACCCCGTAAAGCTATTTTAAAAGGAATAACAATTATATATTTAACATAAATCCTCGATTTCAATTGAACGGGAAAAATATAAGAATTATTTATTTAACAGAAATCCTCGCTTTTTGAACGAACACCATGTAAAGAAAAAATCACACGGAATAAAACCACTGAGCCCCTCAAACCCCGTAAAGCTATTTTAATAGGTATAACAATTATTTATTTAACAGAAATCCTCGTTTTCAATTGAACGGTAAAAATATAAGAATTATTTATTTAATAGAAATCCTCGCTTTTTGAACGAACACCATGTAAAGAAAAAATCACACGGAATAAAACGACTGAGCCCTTCAAACCCCGTAAAGCTATTTTAAAAGGCATAACAATTATTTATTTAACAGAAATCCTCGCTTTCAATTGAACGTAAAAAATATAAGAATTATTTATTTAACAGAAATCCTTGCTTTAATTTGAACGAACATCATGTAAAGAAAAAATCACACGGAATAAAACGACAGATACCCTCAAACCCCGTAAAGCTATTTTAAAAGGTATAACAATTATTTATTTAACAAAAATCCTCGCTTTCAATTGAACGACCACCATGTAAAGAAAAACTCACACGGAATAAAACGACAGAGTCCCTCAAACCCCGTAAAGCTATTTTAAAAGGTATAACAATTATTTATTTAACAGAAATCCTCGCTTTCAATTAAACGTAAAAAATATAATAATTATTTATTTAACAGAAATCCTCGCTTTTTGAACGAACACATTGTAAAGAAAAAAACACACGTAATAACACGACAGAGTCACTAAAACCCCTTAAAGCTATTTTAAAATCTATAACAATTATTTATTTAACAGAAATCCTCGCTTTCAATTGAACGGAAAAAAATAAAAGAATTATTTATTTAACAGAAATCCTCGCTATTTGAACGAATACCATGTAAAGAAAAAATCACACGGAATAAAACGACAGAGCCCCTCAAACCCCGTAAAGCTATTTTAAAAGGTATAACAATTATTTATTTAACAGAAATCCTCGCTTTCAATTGAACGTAAAAAATATAACAATTATTTATTTAACAGAAATCCTCGCTTTCAATTGAACGGAAAAAATATAAGAATTATTTATTTAACAGAAATCCTCGCGTTTTGAACGAACACCATGTAAAGAAAAAATCACACGGAATAAAACGACAGAGCCCCTCAAACCCCGTAAAGCTATTTTAAAAGGTATAACAATTATTTACTTAACATAAATCCTCGTTTTCAATTGAACAGACAAAATATAAGAATTATTTATTTAACAGAAATCCTCGCTTTTTGAACGAACACCATTTAAACAAAAAAATCACACGGAATAAAACGACTGAGCCCCTCAAACCCCGTAAAGCTATTTTAAAAGGTATAACAATTATTTATTTAACAGAAATCCTCGCTTTCAATTGAACGGAAAAAATATAAGAATTATTTATTTAACACAAATCCTCGATTTCAATTGAAAGAACACTATGTAAAGAAAAAATCAAACTGAATAAAACGACAGAGTCCCTCAAACCCCGTAAAGCTATTTTAAAAGTTATAACAATTATTTATTTAACAGAAATCCTCGCTTTCAATTGAACGGAAAAAAAATATAAGAATTATTTATTTAACAGAAATCCTCGCTTTCAATTGAACGAACACCAAGTAAAGAAAAAATGCATTTCCTATTCGTCGTTAGGCATTTTTCAAATTTATAACAAATTACCCGAGTTAACAACTCCTTCGGGCCTCCTAAATTGACTCCTCCCCTCCCTGCCCTCAGAAAAGGGGGGGGGACGAAGGGGACGTTAGATCCTATTTTAAATTGACAATACTTATCAAACATCACTTGTGTATTATACAGATCATACATCTCATTACCCCCTTTTTAAATGTTAATCAAATAATTTTGATTATAATGTCCGATTTTTCGTCTGCTTTTCAAAATGTTCGTATTTGGAAGTCTGTCAGTTAACACTAAGCTGTAAATTGGGTAATTCTCTCGCAATAACAATAGGCTTAGCAGTGATTAAATCTCATTGTCGGCGACAATTCAATCAGATCAGAGTTGTGCAAATGGAATACCGTTTTGCAAATTGAGTTAGCTTCTATTTCATAGACAAAATATTTGAATTTCTTTTATTCAAATCACCTATCAAGTTATCAAAAAAAATATATGAAGTAGAAATCTGGCCTGTAAATTGTGTCAGAAAAACTTGTCCTTCATAACACGTTATGCAAGGTCCAGAATAAAACAGAAAGGATATCGTATGTGGAGTAACCACATGCAAATACAGGTTTAGAAAAAACTGGAATAGTGACAACAACAAAAAATAATTTATATATATTAACAACTAAACAAGACACACCGGTTTTTCTGACACGGATTTAACCTAAAAAAAAACTTGTATATCATGAAATAGAAATCCGGTAAATTGTGTCAGAAAAACTTGAGCCAAACCAGATTATACCTACCAGAAACCTGTTTGGTACGGGGGCGTTGGCAAAGTATAAGGTTGATTACTACTAATAACACGAAATATAAAAAAACATACAAAGTCAACAAGACAAAACTTGACCGTCCATTACTGTCGTAGCAATTCAGCCCACGGGTGGCCGCAAATACACAAATTAAAACGCCAGATTTGCGCTCCTATAGCATCCTCTGGGTCAATTATATTAAACCTCCTAGACAAATACTAATTGGTCGTGCACGGGGGCACCCGCAGCAAAAACTTTGCAAACCTATAATATGTAGCTCGAAGATTACGCCTATCACTCAGAGTAAAAATTCACCAGCACAGGCTCAAGTACAACAAATGAGGGAGCACCATAGCATTATAAAGTCGTGATAGAATTTTGCGATCACATTTCCGCTTATTTGCAATAATACGGCTGTAGGTGTACGACGCACGTTTGTGGAAGTGAGCCATAAGAAGTCGAAGGGTTTCAGTAATTGAACGCCCGAACGGGAAACCTACATACACAATAAAATTAACTAGCTCAACTTCGGCATTACCTAATCGAACTGGCACGCGATCACTTTCTTTTGAATTAAACAACAACACAGTAGACTTTTCAGCGTTAAACTGAAGGCCTATTTAAGTGACATGCGCACTCGAATTGCAGAAAATTTTCTTCCAAGCCACGCAGAAAACGACTTAGATTAAAGACGCCATTATCAGTGGTACCAGTTCACGAAAATTAAAAAGATAGTAAAATATTTCAATTAAAGGGGGGGGCAGTTTTTCAATTTTTCCAATGAAAATACCAAAAACAAAAGATATTTTTGAATGAAATATTTAAAATAGGGTTTGTTTCAGAATCTAGGGGGCACTTTCCCTTCCTTGCCATCAAGTGACGCCATTTTTCATTTTATGGTTTTAAACTGTTTCAAAACGTTGAATCAACTTCGAAATTTGCTATTTCAATCAGAAGGACTGAAGCGAGGCAAAGGATAAAAAAATTTCCCTCCTCTTTGCTTATCCCTCCGAAAAAGGTTCTAAGCTATAATAATTAAGTAATTGTATATCTACTTTGTATAACTTTTATTGGGCAAACAAATGTTTCGGTACCGGTGCATTATGCGGGCCCACCGCTATAGACTGTATCAAGGAAGCCAGTCACGAAACCAGTCAAACGGGCTATTTGCAAGAGACCGCTATAGATAAATGATTGCAAAGCCATGGTTTCTCAATGAGTTACAATATTTAAACGATTTTTTTTTAGGTTTAGGGGGGAAAAAGGTACCTAGGTTAGATTACATATTCAATCTATGCTATGCTCCCACCCCCACCCCCCCCCCCCACCCCTAATATGCAAATATATAGTCCAAATTTGTTTCTAAACTATTATATATTCATTCTATTTTGTTTTATTTCATTAGCTATTTAAATGATATGCGCACTCGAATTGCAGAAAATTTTCTTCCAAGCCACGCAGAAAAGGACTTAGATTAAATACGTCATCTGCGTAATCAATCAGGGAGACGTTGATCCCAAGAAAAATACATGTAGTCAGGGCATTAGACCGAGGTTTGACAATGCTATTTTTAAATACAGTCGGCACTGCACCACACTATTAGTACTCTGCGACACCCCTCTGACATCACATCTTCATTCCTAATATATTTTTCAGACATTTCTCTTTAAAAATTATACATTCAACCCATTGATTCAAGTTTATCGAAACCCTAGCCAGTCATGAGAACCTTCAAAACACTCCCACACCACCGTGAAATTACGCACATTCTCCCTCCGCCATCCACGTGGCACCACCCCTCATCATCCCCTTAAGACATCTCCAACCTTTTCGCTCCGAAAATTAGCTAATGAATCTAAATTAAACAGTATATTTTTTGGATTCTAATGTTTGAACACCCTCAATGGATATATTTTCTATTGCTATTATTTTCTAACGATTCCCGACACTGTGCTACACTATTACTACTCTCTTGCAACCCTCTGACATCACATCATCGTTCCTAAAATATTTTTTCAGACATTTCAAGTTAAGGATTATACATTCATATTTCTTGAGAAATCTAAGCTATTAAAATATAATCGTTCATCTAAATATTTTTATTCTATTGTCAAATCAATATTTATAAAGGTGTTTAAATATGTAATATCAGGCTTGATTATTTGAACATTGTCATCCTCGAGTATTCTTATGTTCCTCAGAGAGGGAGGATCCTTGAACAAACGCTCATCATCCTCAATACACTCCCTCCCTGCTGAAGATAACAGTCCATCTTCAGTTTAATATAACTCATGCACTTCATCCACCTCCTCAGCTGAATTTATACAAAGGAAGACCTCTTCAGACTCCGTGAGACTCCACGCTTCCCATGTGTTCTCTCCACCAAGAACTTAGTTGGGAGTCTCCTATAAAAGAAAAAAGTATACATATTTAAAAGCAAATTAAATTTTCAGTTCAAGGGGCTGGGTAAACACACAGTACGTAAAGACTTGGAAAACAAGCAATTAATATAAAAATATATAAAAAATAATAGAGACGTCATTGGACCATCAATTTTTATTTTGGAGGTTCCCCCCTGAAGCCCCTTGCAGTTCACTATCTGGATCAGAGACTCGCACTATTGTCCTATATTTTATATAGGGCAATATACTTTATATTTTAGTTTATTTTCATGGCTTTTCAAAATATTTTCAATTTAAAATAAAATATAAAGCAAATTTTAAAACAGAATTGAGTAGATTGGTAAAGGTAAATCTCATATTGAGCGATAGCCGAAGCAGAAGTGTAGTTATATCTTGAAACATTAAAACTGTAAGACCGCGAAAATAATCATATCAAAAACATGCAAGGGGACCGTACATCTTAAGACCTAGCTAAACTTTAGTTGAAACATAGCAATTACTGTGTCTAAACTTTCTAAATGCCTGGAAAAAGCTCGTCAAGGAAAGCTTCATTGTACTGTAGTCGGTGACTTCAACTGCAACCTGGAATTCGACGCAGGGTTGCCAACTTTTCGGCCCATAAATATGTCCCTTGAGTATCCAAAATTATGTCATTTTTAGCCAAAATATGTCCATATTTCGTCTTAAATATGTCCAAAATATGTCCATCTTGAAATCTCAGAACCTAGAGGTTATTTTTCTTATCAATTGGGATATTGACCAAAATACGCTTTGGAAATATCTTTCAAAGCGGCTAGTCAACATCAAATATATTGAAAACGAAAAAAACCATTTAATACAAGCACAAAACTCATAAAAACAAGAAAACACAAAAAATAATTTGTGGGAGCTTAAGATTAGTCTTCTAGCGAGAATTCATCTCGAAAATTATGTTCAGCATGAGTCAGCCTTATTTCTTCCTTTGCTAGCTATTTGCCAATCGGAGTATTTCTTGCGCATCTTGCAGCAGCTGCTGAAGAGTGTGGCAGGCCACATAACGTTAGCATAAAATCACAAAGATCCTTGTATTTTTCTTTATCCTTGGCATCCTTACATTTTCTTAGGGCAGACCAGAAAAATGATGGATTTGCTCATTCAGAACGAAAATTAAAAGTTCTAGTGCCCTTTTCCAGTGACCAAAAAGAATGGAGGGCAACTAAGCCCTCTCCCCCGCTCATTTTTTTCCCCAAAGTCACCGAATCATAATTTTTAGAGAAACCAGACATGGAGACCCGTCGGTAAACTTTTCGCAGTTCATATTATTGCATACGAATAAAGTAAACATGCCACTCGATGCCTATTTTTATACTCTTTCCAAATAGAATAATCATTTTGTCGGATATGAATTTTACCCCCACCCCTATATATACCAATTCAGGGTATATATTTGCACATTAGGGGGGGGGGGCAAATTTTATTTCTGATGCAAATGGGAGGTAAGTTTAAACTTTAACCCCACCCTCCTAATGTGCGAATATATGCCCTGAATTGGTATATATAGGGGTGGGGGTAAAATTCATTTCTGACAAAAATGATTATTATATTTGGAAAGAGCATAAAAAAAGCATCGAGTGGTATGTTTACTTTATTCGTAAGTCAATAATATGATTTGCAAAAAATTTACCTGATCACCTAGCTATATCACCTAACATTAAATTTTTATTTACTTAAGTTTCTCTCAGCTCCTTTCCCGTGATGAAAATTTTCAAACTGAAGGAATTTACCCCGGGTGTTTCACAACTTGGCTTTAGTTTTGATTTCAGACCATCAACAATCGAAAGGTTTCATTTTGTTAACTTTTCATTGAGATTTTTGTGCGACGTTCGGAAGCCGGAAGTAAGTTTATATGAAAAAGGCGACAGCTTGTCCTTATTCTTGACCGTGCCGAGTAAAAATCAGGGCAATAATACCATTTATAGGTGAAAGAATTTGAAGGCATTATCAGAAAGTTTGCTTCAGGGAAGACCAAGCAACCCCGGAAAATACAATACAGAGCTTAAAAAATAAGTAGATATAAGTCTCAGCAATAATTTGGTGATGAGTGACATTTTTTTTATGAAAGTTACATGTTTTTACGGCATAAATTTGGAGATCGTGTCCACTTTATGTCCAACATGTCTAAAATGTCGCCATTTTTTGACCTATTATGTCCAGTCACATAGAAATATGTTCTCTGGGCATAAAATATGTCCAGTTGGCAACCCTGATTCAACGACCACGCGGTGTCAAGTCGCAGAAGTATTTTACTCGGCATCATGAGTGATGATCTATGCGTCAGAGCCAAAAGCGAAAAATACACATACATTCATAACTCTGGAAGCACGTCCAACTTAGACCATATTGTAGCAAGCCAATTTGTTAATATTCCCTCTGTGCTTGTTATGAATTAATTAAAAAAAACTTTCCGAAATATAAGTTTTTCAAAGAAAAGTAAAGGCCATTTTAAACTTAAGCTCTAGAGATACAAATACCTGTTAAAATTCAAACTCAAAACGGCCAGAAATTACTACTAAAGAATAAATGAAACTCAAAACGAAGAGAAATTGAATAAACAATCAGAGCAAAAAACATACAACAAGTAATAATATAAATGAATAAATAGATCTTAAAGCAAGTAATGCTTAGACTGAATATGAAAATCAAGCTTAAAACGAAAAAAATATTTTCCTATTAAAGTCTTGGTCTTGGTGTCTAGGGTAATTGGTGGTTGCGGTCCTTGATGGTTCAAATCCATAACCATCTCAGCAGTGTATGTAAACACGTATGCTCTCCCACTGCTATTTTATCTGGCAACGGCTTTTAATCTTGAAGAAAAGTATGCTAAAAAGGTAGAAAGGAGTATTTTGCGTTCCGTTTGGAGGGGAACGCTTGAAAACCGAAGTATGAAAATGTTGTATGTGCTCCGAGAAGAGGGGGGTCTTGGTGTTATAAATTTCCGAAAGATGTGTAAATCTCTGAGAATTAGAAACGTCTGTGAGATGATCTGTAGTAAATGGATTAAGGTGAAATAATAAGAGGATGGGCCTTACCAGTGATAAATACTTAGAAGGGTGAACTAGCAAAACAAAAAATGATCAGGGATGTGCCAGAGAAACTCCATGAAGTAATATGGTGTATTCGAGAAATGAAAAAACAAGGCTTGCTGAGTGATGAGGTGAAAAATGCCAAAAGGAAAAAGATAGTGGATGGATATTTAAAGAAAACGGAAGAAGAAGAAGTGGTTTTTCACGTGAAAACAAAACAACTATTTGTGAATTTTAAGCTATCGTTTGAGAAAATGCAATTGTTAGCGTTCCTTTCAAGTTTAGCTCCTTGTCGGTTTTATTTAATTATTTGTGTTGTTTATATTTGTATGAAATACAATGTATCTATCTATCTATCCACCGTATAGTCAGTTTGTAAAGGAATTTATGTTTCTGTTTATTCGTGAGATACTGCCGCTTCAAGATCGGATAAGCCGCTTTACCCAAGATGAACGTCCAAAGTGCGATCTTTGCGACGAAATAGTGATAAATGGCCCGAAGCACAAATTTTGAAGTTTTAGGTATAATGAAGCAATTGTAGATAAGTGTTTTAATACCTGAAGAGATCGTGGAGTAATTTGGAATACGGAGTAAGATAAGAAAAGGTTGATTAAACTGAATGTAAAAATTCCTGGAAATCAGAGGAGAGAGCGAGCTGTGGTGTTGATTGTGATGAAACTATGTGAATATGTATGGGAAAGAAGGAAGAAGATAAAAGGGATTGAGTTAAGAAGGTTCGGTTATGATTGTACGAGAATGATAACGCGTTTAAGTGAAACTGAAAGGTGGGAAGAACGAGTGGATATTAAGTGGATGGAGTTGTTGGTTGAAGAGTTTATTAGAAAGATGTAGGTTATGTTTGAGGAGACAGGCTGTTAGTGTGTGTCTCAGTGTAAGTAGCAATTGGTAGAACAGCGTTGCCAGTTTTGTAATTTTGCTTTTGTTTTGTTTGTGGAGTTAAATAGTAGCCGAAGTATAGTTAAAAGAGAAAAATGAAAAGATAAAATTGAAATGTGGTATCATTATATCTTTCTTTGAGGTCTTTGTCATTTGTAAATATGTTCGTGTATTTTTTTGTAAAAGAAAGTTATACTGATAGATAAAATGATTTATTTGTTTTATTATTTTTATATTAATTAGTTTATTTTGAATTTTTTTATTATTATTATTTGTTTTTATAGGAGACACGTAGGGCCACCATCCGGAATATTTTAGAGGTATGGTAAGAAATAGCCACCGTATGAATGGCTTCCTGTTCGGGGAGGACGCCCTTTTCCACGGGATTGCCAATTTGTTTTTATTGGATGGTTTTCGGTAGTATATGGTGACTTGAAGTGTGTCCAGTTCGGCTACTATTTAATAAAAAGAGTAGGTGACGTCTAAAGTTAAACTTAGATGTATTTTGAATTTAAAATTTGTCGTCACTGAGAGGAGAGGATGTGGGTTTAAAAAAAATCCATAACCATTCCACTAATCCCATATTGTGTACTTGTTCATTCTAAGACATGTAAAAAAAGTTTAAATGAAAGAGTTATGTTAAAAAAAATAAACTTCGAAAAATATAAAAAAATGGGGGAATGGACCAAAAAACTTGGATGAAGGGGACCCCGAGAAATTTGGGGAGAGTGGGCAATGGAGGTTGGGGTTCTTGGTGGCTAGGGTCATTAGTGGTTGCAGTCTTCGATGGTTCAAATCTATAACCAACTAACTAATCCCGCATTCTGTACTTGTCTATAAAAGCAATCATAGCCGAGAAGTAAAGCTATGTCAAGTCACATGTCTCAAACTGTTTCACCCCAAATAATCCCCTAAAATGTCAATTAACCTCTGACGTTCCTTTGTTCTGGCAACTGTGCACAGATACATTCTAAATTCCTATGAAGCCTATTGATTTTTCTGTCATGAATTCTTACACAATCGAAGCTCTATAAGTTCAGCGTAATTCATGTCTGTATCTATTACAAATCATCCAGCCTGGGCAGTACTGATTATATGATATCAAGGAATGTTCACGGGGTGACATTGTGTCTTCCTTATATTAGTTGCGTCACTCCGGTTAGCGTTTATAGCTCTCTGATTGGTTTAGAAAGAGGGTGTGGTTTTGTATAGTTAGTATTGTAGCTTTCTGATTGGCTGCAATCTTGTCCCACTCAAATGTCGACCCCCTCCTCTTCTTTCGATTACCCAAGATCTCGTTCAAAGAGACTGTTCAAGGACATCGACCATGGAGAAGACCTCGTAAGAGGTGGACTGACAACTTTTATCGGCAGCGTATCATTCAACTATCCAGAACTGCACCTGACAGAACAGCATATCGAGCACTGGTCCATCGAATTTAAAGAAAAGTGGCCCCAAAGCATCCCATAAGGATGGATGGGACTTAAGGAAGTAAGTGAGTAAATAAGTTCGGTTTAATCAGTGTGGCGTTTTTTTCTATGGCTCGTGAGACCCGTGCCAGTGAGACTTTGTCTCATTACTGAAAAATCTAGGACACTCTACTTTTTTAATATTTTCTTATTGCTTTCAGCTGAAAATACTACACCCTAAGGTTATTTTAATGGAAGCTTTTTCTGCTTTCTACTTAAAATAGCAGTTCGAGTGAGGTGTATGATCGCTACTGTTGACACAAAAACAGAAAAATGAGAAAAAGAGAGGCGAATCTTTGTCTATACTGGTTAAATTGTGGGTATCGGATTCGAATCTTCCGTGGGAATTTTTTTTTTTTTAAGAGTTGTTTAGAGTTCATTATCAAGGTAATTTTTTACTCTTTTTGTTTAGGCATTTTTTACCTTTTCACATAGGAAAATAAATCTTAGCGCAATTTCGGTTTGAAACTGAAACAGGTAATTGATTTGAGCACCTTCTGCGGTCATGGGTTTTAGGTTTTTGCGATCCAAAAGGCCCGCAATTTAATTAATTTAATTATTTGTAAACGACTTAATATTACCGTTCTACTACAATTATTGAAGAAATTTTACCCAGCTTTTATCCGCTCTACCGGGCTTTTGGTCCTCCCAATTGAAGGACAGGCATCACTGGCCTATAGGATGCACACATATCAGAGGCAACGCTGTAGCGTTGCCTATAGTAAAGGCCATGCGGCTCCAATGTTTTATTATTATTATTAGATTTTTTTCCCAGAGGCACTTCATATGGAAGGGGTCGTCGTAGAAACTTCAAAGGAGGCTCATTCGATTGGAAATCGAGAGTTCTAGTGCCCATTTTAATAGTCAAAAATGATTGGAGGGCAACTAGCCCCCCCCACACCCATCATTCCCCCAAACACATCCAATCAAAATTTTGAAATAGCCATTTTGTTCAGCGTAGTTGATTTCCAAATAGAAAATATGTTTTTGAGGAGGACAATCCCCCACAACCCTCAGGACAAGGGTTTTAAGTTATGCCCTGGGGGCATATAAGGTTTTTATAGAAGGTGTTGTCGTAGAAACTTCAAAACAGGCTTATTCGATTGGAAATTAGAGGCCTTGTGCCTTTTTTAATAGTCGAAAATGAAGGGAGTGCAAATAGCCTCCCCCCAGGCCCATCATTTCCCCAAACACAGCCAATCAAAATTTTGAGATAGCCATTTTGTTCAGCGTAGTTGATTTCCAAATAGAAAATATATTTTTGAGGAGGACACTGCCCCAGAACCTTCAGGGCAAGGGTTTTAAGTTTAGCCCTGGGGGGCATATAAGGTTTTTATAGAAGGCGTTGTCGTAGAAACTTCAAAACAGGCTCATTCGCATGGAAATTAAAGGGCTAGTCCCCTTTTTAATAGTCGAAAGTGATTGGAGGGCAACTAGCCCCCCCCCCCCCACGCCCATTATTCCGCCAAACACATCCAATCAAAATTTTGAGATAGCCATTTTGTTCAGCGTAGTTGATTTCCAGATAGAAAATATATTTTTGAGGAGGACACTCATCCACAACCCTCAGGGCAAGGGTTTTAAGTTATGCCCAGGGGGTATAAGTAGTAATCTAGGTTATACTTTGCGTAGACATATAGCAATCACAATGTTATTTGCGGAGACATATAGGAATTTCAACGTTATTCTATAGAAGCTCTTCACCTTTTCAAAGAGAGTGAGTATCCTCTCACATGGCCTTATACTTCTACTACTTTATGTTCCATCTTGTGCTAGTTAGGACCTTGCATAATATGTTATGAAGGACAAGTTTTCTGACATAATTTACGTAGACTAGATTTCTACTTTATGATATATATATTGTATATATGTCTTCCGTGTCAGAAAACCAGTGGTAAACCCGTATCAGAAAACAAGCGTGTCTTGTTTAGCTGCCAATATATTCAATTATTTTTGTATATATTCAAGTTTCAGATTAGAATTTTCTACAGTTTGAATAGTTCATTCAATCTACTAGTATCAATATTTTTGCAATTATTTACATAGATATGGAATGTTCTAAGCGACTTCTGGTGAGTGAAAAATTTTCTCATTATTATAATAAAAAAAAAGAAATCTATTTTTTTCTCTCGTCATTAAGTTAGGGAAGAATTTCCTTTACCTTCCTTTCTTACGCTTTTTTTCGCCGTGATGTTAGCTCTTTTAAAAAGCATTTCGCTAAATATTCAAAATAGGATCAGTCAGTTTCAATATAATAAAAATAAATCTATTTTTTGTCTCGCCATTAAGTTAGTGAATAATTTCATTTACCTTTCTTTCTTAAGCTTTTTTTTCACTGTGTTGTTTGCTCTTGTAAAAAGCATTCATCTAAATATTAAAAACAGGATCAGTCAGTTTCACTGTAAAAAAGAGATATCTATTTTTTTGTCTCGTAATTATGTTAGGGAAGAATTTCATTTACCTTCCTTTCTTACTCTTTTTTTTTCACCGTGTTGTTAGCTATTTTAAAAAGCATTTCGCTAAAAATTAAAAACAGGATCAGTCAGTTTCGCTATAAAAAAAATAAATCTATTTTTTTTGTCTCGTCATTAAGTTAGGGAAGAATATCCTTTACCTTCATTTATTACGCTTTTTTTTCACCGTGTTGTTAGCTCTTTTAAAAAGTATTCCGCTAAATATTCAAAACAGTGTCAGTCAGTTTCGCTATAATAAAAATATATAAATTTTTTTGTCTCGTCATTAAGTTAGGGAAGAATTTACTTCCTTTCTTACACTTTTTTTTTCACCGTGTTGTTAGCTCTTTTAAAAAGTATTTTGCTAAATATTCAAAACAAGGTCAGTCAGTTTCGCTATAATAAAAAGAAATCTATTCTTTTTTTGTCTCGTCATTAAGTTAGGGAAGAATTTCCTTCCTTACTTACGCTTTTTTTTCATTGTGTTGTTAGCTCTTTTAAAAAGCATTTCGCTAAATATTCAAAACAGGATGGATCAGTTTCGCTATAATAAAAAAAGAAATTTATTTTTGTCTCGTCATTAAGTGGCTTTTTCAAAATTGAGTTATGAATTAACTTACGAACTATGCTTGAACTGGCACTTTAATTGTTACTAACTGGGCACTTTAATTGTTGATATGGAAGGAGAAAAAAGTTCTTCGCTTACAATGATTTATTTAGTCCAGGTTAACTGCTTGTGTCATTTTTTCAACTTTTGGGGGTTTAGTACTGTGATATTCGTAATTTAGGTATATAAGTTTTAAAAGCTTTGCATAAAAAAATATAAATGTCAACTTTTCGTGTTTGATACTATGGAATTGAAGACCCAATGCCCTCTGTTAATATTCTGAATAAGTAAGAATTGAGCTAGCTAATTAAATTGCGTAATTTTTTCAATTTTTGGGGGTTTGATAATGATATTGAAGCGGCAGTACCCTCCCGTAAGCTAAATAGTTTGAAAACTGAAAATTATTTTTATTTTAGAATACCGTTGATCAATCATCGCAGCAAAAACGTGCAAAATTGAATGAAGCCCACGACAACGCTGAGACAGGAGTAATCCAACGACTAAATTCAATCAAGCCAAATGCCAGCTCTGCGCAAACCTCTATGCAACCTGGTAGAAAATTTAAGAGGGAATAGATGCTTTCATATAGCGCTTCAGTCTCATCTGGTCAAGATTGAGATGACATTCCTATTCATGCTTTGCAAGGGACTTCAGATGTACAAGTGCAGTCAGAATTTGTAAATGTATATAATTTTTTTTTTCCGTATTTTCAAAAATAAGTCAAATTTTCTCAAGCGCGTAACTTTTGATGAGTAAAACTTAAATTTGTTTCTAAAATATTCTATAATAATCCTATTTCATTTTCTTTCATTACCATTAACCAAATTAGCAGTATATAAAAGAGTGGTTATAACACAGAAGTAGCAAAT
>NC_142798.1:24058311-24085081 GCF_049724085.1 Artemia sp. Qi Xiang Cuo | reverse complement strand
CATGAACGAATTAGTTTTACCTATGTTGGCTGGGAACCTATGTTATACAAGTCATATATGGATTGTTGATTTATTAATGGAATTGTTACTACTGCAAATTGTTGTTCGTTTATTTCCGTGATGTGAACCTTTAGCTTGGTGTAGTAGTGGAATAGGTTTGCTACTTCTGGTTCTGTTGGTAGATGTAATCCGAATGTTAGATGTGTTTTTATTTCATCTAAGATACTTTTTAGGTTCGAAGGGTCCACCAGGTCCTATGAAAAGGTTCATCCAGTAAGGGCAAATAACGCAAATTCAAATTTGCTGACGTCAGCTGCCAGGTTAACCAATGATACCAGGTTAAGCAGCTGCCATTCTCACTATGTCTAGTGATGCCATGGTGAGGCTTGAATCGAAAATCCAGCGATTTACTTTATTCTTTAAATAATTCATTATTCTTACTGTTTTTGAGATGTTCTTCGTTATTGCCTCAATTTTGTCTCTCTGATAGTTGGCTAAACTGGCTGGTATTTCTTGGATGTGTAAGGTCACGTTCATCGCAGTGTTTAGTTTCCCTACGTTTTCCCATAGGAAATTCCGGTCAACTTCATTTGGTAGACCAAATTAGTGCGAGGCTAACTCCCTTACGATTTGTATTAGACTAGCTGATCTGCGGTATTTGCTTTTTTAAAAATATGCTTCAAAAATTCTTGTAGTGCTTTGCTTTAACTTTTGTATTTCGGTATTAAACAATTCAAATAGTGCCTGTAGTCTCTGTCTATACAATATTAAGAAGGATTGGTGAATTGATACTTTAGGCGTTTTCCATTTAGTTCGGTAATAATTCGACGTATTTTTGATTGGTTCGTCATGCCAGTCTGGCACATGTGCATTTGCCGCCAATTGTCCAGCATTTCTCGGGTACATATTTTTCTTTCTTTTTATTTTCGGAAAATTTCCTTTTGCTATCCGAATGGTGTCCTTGAACTAATATAGTTCTAGTCTCGGTATGCAATACTGGGAGTCTTGCTCTTAAATTTATATACATTTTGCCGAAGGAGTGGGTCTTTGTAAATGTTGGTCCTGTGGACCATGACCATTTTGTAAACGTCGTTGGTTTCAAATGTGTTATGGTAATTAATTTTTCTTGGGAGAATTCATTGAGTTTGATTATCTCTGGACTTGTATTGGTGGTGACATCCGTTAGCGAGGGCTGTATTTCCTCTGGTCTTGTCTCAAGTTTGGGGATGGTTTTCGTGGTATTTCTCTTTCCTTGTGGCTCGTTGATATATTTCTTTATTTCTTTTGGAGATACTTTCTTAGTAACGTTGCTCATCGTATGGTCTTGCCATAGTTGCTTGAGGTATGTCCATATGCTTGGTAATTCATTTAGCAGGGTGTAATTTCCATCATAGAGTTTATTTTTCTTGGAAAATGTCAAGAAGGAACCTGTGGTATATTATGTCGTAGTATGTTCTCTTCTGAAACCGTCCACATTACTTAATGCTCTTCTCCTTCTGTTTCCCTTGTTGTTAGTTCCTAGAGCCTTATCAATTTCTGCCATTTTCTTGTCAAAGTCGTCTATTAGGAACTTCGATTTTAGTTTAGGAATAATAGGGGGTAATTCTCCTGTATTCTCCTTGTGGTGCATGTCTTTCGTTGTCTGCAGGTTCTTGTCCGATTTTAAGAATTGGAATATAGAGTCCTTTAGTTCATTAGTATTGTTCTCTAGTCTCATTACTTGTTGAAACAGGGTTTCAAACGGTTTGGGATCCAGTTTCATAAATATCTTCAAGGCATTTTGACTTCCAAGTAATGAATTCTCATGCTTGAAGATTATCCCATGCTTTACGATATCTTGGGCTATAGTTTGGGTAACGTAAATTATTATGAAATTTGTTAGCCACATCCTTTTTTGCTGTTTTTGGAATTAATATTTCATTAAATATAATATAGGAAGATTTCTTATGATAGATAATCGAATGAGAATTTAGATTCCTATTATAAGGGATTTTCTTTTCTTTTTTTTTATCGGGGAAATAAACAAGGTGGGGTTAAGATTAGTGGTCATAGAATTTGTTGATTGCTTATGGTAAAAATACGGTTGATTCTTAGGCTGGGGGGATAGTCATTTTAATTGATTGCACACAAGAATTTTTCTTTTAACATAAAGTTTGCGTGGGTTGACTTTAATTTACGTCATACCAAATTATATCAATAGAGACGGTTTTTTTTTATTTTTTGGTTGCTTTTGATTTTGATTCATAGGTTTTTATTCTTTTAAATATGATTTATTTTCTTTTAGCTCTATATATTACGCGTTTTGGATTATATAGATATTGTTGGTAGTATTTTATTTCTTGGAGGGGGTCGTGTTGACCTTGATACTTTACACAGTTTGGATTTCCTTCAATTTTGTAAACTAATTTTTGTATTCTACATTTGTCAAGAAGCAATAAATCTGTCTGACATGGACCTTTAACGTACCAGTAACCGAACTTTATATTGCTTTTGCAATTTTCTTATCTCTTGTTGAATATAATGGAGGTACTTGCCCTTTCTGCGGTTATATTTTACTCCCAATTTCCATCTTGCGGGTCGATATTTGGGTGTGTTTGCTAAATTTAAACCGAATCTATATGATTCCACGTCGTATTTCCTCAAATCATACTTGACGTTCCATTTTTTCGCGAAGACTTCTTCCCCTGATTTATTCAGAATGATCATTGCCACTGAGTATATGACGTTTTCTTTTGCGTGCTTTATAGTTATGAATTCTGTATCAATAATTGCTTTGGCCAGTGTTCTGAAATGAAAGGTAGTTTCTATTGATCTTTGTCTAGTTAATTTTTTCAAGATTAGTTATGATTATGGTACACTCTAGGTCGAGGTCAAACTACCTTTTCACCGGTATTTCCTCATACATCGGGTACTTATTCGTTCGACGTAATTCGAGTCATCTAAAGCTCCATATTAACCAATAATGAATATATACTTTGAATGGAAAACAAGGTAACTTCAGGTCGAAGTTGAACTACTTTTTCACCGGTGCCACCTTGCACCTGGCTACTTGTGTATTCGAACGTAATTCGATTACCTAAAGTTCCGTACTCTAGTTTAACGAGTTCGCGCTCGATTTATAACGAGTTCCATAGAGGCTTAAAGTGTTGAGATTTTCGAGAAACTACCTTTTTCGTCAATTTCTTAACAATGTATTTAGTTCCCGTGACATTTACTCTAACTCATAGTTTTATAAATATTAATACATTACTGGTTTATTCATATAACGCACTTTTTTTTATTGCAATAATTATCGATTACATAGATATAACACTTCAAATAATATGGGAGGGTTCTTTTATTATTCGTCTCAACGAACTTATTTATATATACAGTTTCTTCCACTAATATTGAGTTTAAATTTCAATATGGGTGCATCATCCGGCAGTGCCGCTTTTGAACTTGGAGATGTAAGCATATCGATGAGTCGATAATTTTCCCATGACGAAACATTTGAGCTGAGAAATTTGAGTTCAAATACTATATCATTTTTTCCGCTTTCCGGTGTATTTAGGTACATTAAGTACACTAATAATTGGTTTGGGAGGTGCAGGCCCTCCAGTGTGGCAGTTATGTCATTCCTTCGCATATTTTGTCGAATGACTTTCCGGCACAACTGATATACAGACAATGGGTCATTTATTATTTTTACTACGGAGAAACTTAGGTTTACGTGTGATTGGCAGCAGTATAGTTGCTCGCACACGATTACGTCTAAACCAGGTATTATTTTTCTTCCAAGATTTTCGTCTTCTTGGAAGAAATTCAGGGTTATTTTCTTTATGTCTTTATAATCTCTTGGGGTAACTTAAGAAATGGTGGATCCCGTAAAAGAGTTTAATGAATTTAGATACCTGTTATTTACACAGTTGATGTATAACACTTTAAGGAATCTTTCACCTTTTAACATGTGTCCTTAGTCTATAAGTACGAATAGAACTCTAAAGGGCTAAGATGTAGTTATGTTGTTATCGTCTTGATCGTACCAAATATTGTTGGCGATATAATTAGACAACGAGCTATATTTTGTTGTTGGAGTGTTTTGTATTAAAATTCGGAAGGCCAGGTTGGCACTTAGTCTAGTGTTCTCGAGTGTTTTTGTCATTGCACGCGCACTAAAGTTATAATGAACCAATCTTGCCATTAATCTTAGGATCATTCTTTGTTCCAAAATTATCCTTTGAGATTTCAGAAGATAATTTAGTTTTGGATACTCGATATTTTCTACTGTTCTGATAGGTTACCATGGTTTTATTGAATTATCGATGATTTCTTATTTTCTTAATGAATCATCAATATTGCATACACTATGTCTTCTCTTATGAATCCCTGAGGTTAAATTCTCTATTTCACGACCATTTAATTGTTGATGGCTTGGGCATCTCATCATGGTTACTTTTTTTTTCTTTAATTTATTCTACTAGATTTTAGGTTAAATATAAGCAACTTACCGTGTAGCCACTCGTTTCGGCGTTTCACTTAACCAGTGGCCGATGGTTACTTATGTGTCTTATCTGCAAATGTGATGTTATATAAAATTTATCAATGATTACAAAATAAATGGTTACTTAGTAGTCATACATTTTCGAAATAATTACGTTAATTTATAGCAGTTTAAATAATGATTACGCAATAGTTAGGCACTTACAATTTGATGACTTTGTTAATAAGTATAGCTGCTTAATTGACCTTTATAATTTATGGTGTTTAATTTTCACTGGTATCCTTGGGATCCTTTTCTTGTTCGATTTGTTCTCCGTCAGAAATACCTCTGCTGTCAGAAATATGTGTCTTTTCCCGAAATAATCAACCATTTGATATTTTTGTGAAAAATGTACCTTGAGCTAAGAGAAACCGTTCAGGGGGACTGGACACTTCCCCGGAGGTGACCATGAAACAGGTCGGTACCTTAGTAGAGGGAGGCAGGATAAGTATAAATGTATGCTTAAAAACTACCGCTTTGCGCAATGAAATATAAAACAAAACAGTGTTGAGTTGGTGACGGAGAAAACGGTTCCCCTCCTCTGGAGTCCTCTCCCTTTGTCTTTCCTTGAATTTCGCTTGTTATTCTTTATTATTTTAAAGGCGCAATAACGTCTAAAATCTACATCTATTATCAATGTGCCCTCTGAAAATGAAGGCTAGTAGGTGGGAGCTTGAACCTATTTTTAGGATAATATGAAATATCCATAACATTATCTTAATGAAAAAGGGGTATTTCCTTAAAAGCTCTTAATATGTCATAAATTTGTATCTAATATCACTTCCCCCTTCTTATCCTCCTGGGTTTCAGGCTAGAAGTCTCGGTTTTCCATAATACACGGTTCTTTTTGTGTATATTATGATCCCCTCCCTCATATTATTGGTGAAGAAAAATTTGCCCTAGGCGTGTGACGGGCTGGGGTAAACCGCTCGAGGGGATTGGACACTTCCTCGGAGGCAAGCAGTGAGCAGGTCGGCACCTTAGTGGAGGGATGCAGGATAACCATAAATATACGCTTGAAAATTACTGCTTTGCTTAACAATAAAAAAAATAAAACAGAATTTAGCTGGTGATGGAGAAAACGGTTCCCCTCCCCTGGAGTCCTCTCCCTTCGTCTTTCCTTAAATTAGGCATGTTATTCCTTATCCTTTTAAAGCTGCAATGACGCCTTAAAACTACATCTATTATCAATGCACCCTCTAAAAATTAAGGCTACTAGGTGCGAGCCTTGAACCTATTATTAGGAAAATGTGAAATATCCATAAATTTATCTTAATGAAAAAGGGGTGTTTCCTTAAAAGATCTTAAAATAGTTTAAATTGTATGTAATATTGCTTCTCCCCTCCCCTACCCTCTGGGCCTGCAGGATAGAAGTCCCAAGTTTTCTATAATAGATGGTTTTTTCGCGTATATGATAATATAATATTTTCATCTTTTATTTTTTGCTGTTTTTTTTCTATGTTTTATTGCTTGCTAATTTGTTTTTATATACAGTATATGTGTTCTTAAGACTTATTGTTTGGAGCGAGTAAGACACGCATTTCTCCTTTATGAATATCTTGAATGCAAATACCCCCCGGAGTGTATCAAATTTGGCAGTAAACATGCCGTCCTAACGACTGCCAAAAACTGGGAAATCTCACTAATATCAGGTCACCCAGGGGATGGGAGAGGAGGCAGTGTCACATGGGTGAAATGCTCTGGGATTTTTTTCATTGAAGTGTAAGACATCTTCGTTGAAATGTAACACTTGGAATATTTTTGTAGCATTGTGGCTTGTCACTGTTGCACTTTGCTGATCTTTTAAGGTTCACTTTGGAAATTTTTTCACTGAAGTGTAAGACTTGGAATATTTTCGGAGTAGTTCGCCATATCATTGCTTTACTCTGTTGATGTTTCAAAGTTTATTTCGGAATTTTTTCGTTAGACTAAATTTTTTCATAGAGACTTGGAATATTTTTATAGTGTTATGTTCCGATTTACATTGTCACTGCTACACTCTGTTGATCTCTTAAGGTTCACTTCGGAATTTTTTCATTGAAGTGTATGACTTAGAATATTTTTGTAGTAGTTTCGCCATATCACTGCTATACTCTGTTGATGTTTCAAAGTTCGTTTTGGAATTTTTTCTTCGAAATGAGAGACTTGGAATATTTTCATAGTGTTATGTTATGATTTACCTTGTCACGACTACACTCTGTTGATCTTTTAAGGTTCACTTTGGAATTTATTCATTGAAATTATCGGCTTAAAAGATGAGCGCTCATGATAACCTAAGTTAAATGAACCTAACTTAAACGCAGAGATACCTAGAAGTAGCGAAACCTAACGTAAAGAACCATTACTATAAAAATATTTCAAGTTTTACACTTCAATTAAAGAACTCCAAAGTGAACCTTAAAATATTTAACCTTAAAATACTATGAAAATATTTCAAGTCTCTCATTTCAAAGAAAAAAAATTCCAAAATGAACTTTGAAACAACAACAGAGTGTAGCAGTGGTATGGTGAACTGCTACAAAAATATTTCAAGTCTTACACTTCAATGAAAAAATTCCAAAATGAACCTTAAAGATCAACAGTGTGTAGCAGCAAAACGTCTTTTTTTGTGTGTTTTTGTGTGTGTGTGTCTTTTTTATGTGTGTGTTTGTTTCGTGTTCGTGTGTTTTTTTGTGTGTGTGTTTTGTGTTCGTGTGTGTTTTTGTGTGTGTTTTTGTGTTCGTGTGGGTTTTTGTTTGTGTGTGTGTCTGTTTATTGTATGTGTGTTTGTGTTTGTGTGTTTTTTGTGTGTTTGTGTGTGTGTGTTTGTGTGTTTTTTTCGTGTGCGTGTGTTTCAAATATTAGAAGGCGCTTACAATGATGATGGAAGGTGTTGTAGGGATTCTAGAGAGTACTTATAGTGTGGTATTGTGGGCTTAATTGCTTGCAAAAACCCGAATGAATAAGTTAAAAATAAAATTTTTAACGAGAAATGACTGAAAAGTGCTTCGGGGGGAATGATAGTGGTGTGTCACAGAAGCAGTAATAGTATAACATTGTGAGGTGAAATGCTTAGAGTATCAAAGACTAGCGAAGAAAGGGGGGGGGACTTCTCTGTTTTCAAGCTGGGGGCAGTGTCATGTGGAGAGCTGGTGCTAGTGTGAAAACATTGTCGTAGCACCATTCTGATCTGGACAATAAGTATACTTTTTATCGGTTTGTACATCTGCCCTTCTCGCATGATGATCTTCCAAGCTCTCCCATGAGGTATCTTTGTTTAAGGTATACATCGCTGTTAATACGCAATACGCATGTGTATGTGGCAAGCTGGAGTTCCATGGGGTCTTTTAGTCTTGTTTGTGAGATACACTTGCATCATTCATAATAGACCTGATCATGGGAAATCCAGGGGGTCTTCTAAAAAAACAATGTATCAACAGCTGGAATTTTGTCAGGGCGGGAATTTTTCCAGGGCACGAATCTTGCTAGCTGAGCGCTAGAAACAGGGATGGTCTGATTTTAGAGGGTTGCCGTAGAAACTATATGATAATTTCCCTATTATTACTACGTTTTATGTTATCTCGAGCAATAGCGGTTTTAGTATCTTTTATCACCTAGCCAAAGCCGGGATTCCGTCCCAGGAATGAGTAGACACAGACCAAACTCCAGAACAGCGCAAGGAGTGGGCAGGGACAAGAATTTCCACCCTTTGTGCATTTTGATATTTTTGTGAAAAATGTACCCTGAGCTAAGAGAAACCGTTCAGGAAGACTGGACACTTCCCCGGAGGTGACCATGAAACAGGTCGGTACCTTAGTGGCGGGAGGCAGGATAAGCATAAATGTATGTTTAAAAATTACCGCTTTGCACAATGAAATATAAAACAAAATAGTGTTGAGCTGGTGACGGAGAAAACGGTTCCCCTCCCCTGGAGTCCTCTCCCTCTGTCTTTCCTTAAATTTGGCATGTTATTCTTTATCATTTTAAAGGCGCAATAACGTCTAAAAACTACATCTATTATCAATGCGCCTTCTGAAAATGAATGCTACTAGGTGGGAGCTTGAACCTATTTTTAGGATAATATGAAATATCCATGACTTTATCTTAATGAAAAAGGAGTATTTCCTTAAAAGCTCTTAATATGTCTTAAATTTGTATCTAATATCACTTCGCCCCTTCTTATCCTCCTGGGTTTCAGGCTAGAAGTCTCGGTTTTCCATAATACTTGGTTCTTTTTGTGTATATTATGATCCCCTCCCTCAAATTTTTGCTGAAAAAAAATTTACCCTGGGTGTGTGTCGGGCTGGGCCAAACCGTTCGGGGGATTGGACACTTCCTTGGAGGCAAGCAGCAAGCAGGTCGGCACCTTAGTGGAAGGATGCAGGATAACCGTAAATGTACGCTTGAAAATTACGACTTTGCGTAAGGATAAAAAAAACAGTGTTGATTCTGGTGATGGAGAAAACGGTTCCCCTCCCCTGGAGTCCTCTCCCTTCGTCTTTCCTTAAATTAGGTGTGTTATTCCTTATCCTTTTAAAGCTGCAATGACGCCTTAAAACTACATCTATTATCAATGCACCCTCTAAAAATGAAGGCTACTAGGTGGGAGCCTTGAACCTATTATTAGGATAATGTGAAATATCCATAAATTTATCTTAATGAAAAAGGGGAATTTCCTTAAAAGATCTTGCTTCCCCCCTCCCCTACCCTCTGGGCCTGCAGGCTAGAAGTCCCCAGTTTTGTATAATAGATGGTTTGTTTTTCGTATATGATAATATGACATTTTCATCTTTTATTTTTTGCCGTGTTTTTTTTCTATGTTTTATTGCTTGTTAATTTGTTTTTATATACAGTATCTGTGTTTTTAAGACTTATTGTTTGGGGCGAGTAAGACACGCATTTCCCCTTTATGAATATCTTGAAAGCAAATACTCCCCCGGAGTGTATCCAATTTGGCAGTGAAGACGCCGACCTAACGACAGCCAAAAAATGGGAAATCTCACTAATATTAGGTCACCCAGGGGATGGGGAAGGGGGTGGTGTCACATGGGTGAAATGCTCTGGAATTTTTTCATTGAAGTGTAAGACATCTTCGTTGAGATGTAACACTTGGAATATTTTCGTAGCGTTTTGGCTTGTCACTGCTACACTTTGTTGGTCTCTTAAGGTTCACTTTAGAAATTATTTTCACTGAAGTGTTAGACTTGGAATATTTTCGGAGTAGTTCGCCATATCATTGCTTCACTCTGTTGATGTTTCAATATCTTTTCGGAATTTTTTAGTTGAAATGAGAGACTTGGAATATTTTCATAGTGTTATGTTATGATTTACCTTGTCAGTACTACACTGTTGACGTTTATATGTTCATTTTGGAATTTTTTCATTGAAGTGTAAGACTTGGAATGTTCTTTTAGTAGTTTACCATATCACTGCTACACTCTGTTGATGTTGCAAAGTTAATTTTGAATTTTTTTTTCATTGAAATGAGAGACTTGGAATATTTTCATAGTGTTATGTTCTGATTTACATTGTCACTGCTCACTGTCACTGAGTAAGACACGCATTTCCCCTTTATGAATATCTTGAAAGCAAATACTCCCCCGGAGTGTATCAAATTTGGCAGTAAAGACGCCGTTCTAACAACTGCCAAAAACTGGGAAATATCACTAATATTAGGTCACCCAGGGGATGGGGGAGGGGGCAGTGTCACATGGGTGAAATGCTCTGGTAGTCTGGGGTATTTTGTTGGGCGTTATGATTGGCTTGGGGTGCAAAAAACATGAATCGCGGGATTCAGAACAGTAATTTTTATTAGGAAATGCCTGAAAGATTTCTTGGCGGGGGGATGTAGAGATGTTGTTTGTGGGGGGGGGTCCTTCCCTTGTTTCTGGTGGGTTGTAGGCTAAAAGCCTCCAGTTTTCTATAATAGATGGTTCTTTTTTGCGTATACGATAATTTGACATTTTCATCTTTTATTTTTGTCGTGTTTTTTAGCTGTCTTTTTTATGTTTTGTTGCTTATCAATTTGTTTTCATTTATAGTATCTGTGTTTTTAAGATTTATTGTTTGGGACACGTCTCTCTTACCTAGATGTTTACATAATTTAAGCACACATTTCTCTTTATTAATATCTTGAAAGCAAATACCCCACGGAGTGTATCAAATTTGGCAGTAAACATGCCGTTGTAACGACTGCTAAAAAATGGGGAATCTCAGGTGTCGTGCAATAGTTTATTTTTAGAATCTGGTTCAAGATACATAATATTGGAACGTTCTTCTTAGTTCTCTAGGCTAGAGCGTGTTCCATTTGAAGGGAAACCTTTCGAGTTCTGTCGGGATCGAGAGCTCTGGAAAAAAATGTCAAAATTATATTAACTGGCAGTGAGGGATGCGCAATCAGTATGCAGCGCCATTAAGTTAATGATGAAAAAACGCTTTGTGGGGTTTCGGGTGTCGTTACGTTACAAACGGGGACTCCCCCATGGGTTCTTGTGGTAGGGTTACGCAAAATTGTGTCAAGCATATTAGACCTGTCCGTTTGAAACGGGGTAAGTCACATGACATCATTGGAGTCCAGAGGGCTGTGTCATGGAGTCTTGGCACCTGTGTCTCCTTTAATAAAACAGGTTACTGCACTTTGCAGGTGCGAGGGGCTGGTAGCTCCACTTATCTGGCCCTTTAAGGGCAATGGGTGTGTCGCGTAGTGTAACATGCACTAGAAACAGGTGCAAAGGGGTTTCTGCCACGTGGGAATGTGCCTAGAAATGTTTTCGCATTGTAACAAGACATACTCAGAAAAGGAGTGTGTCACATGACGTCAGCGGGCTCCGGTAAAGACATACTGTTCTTTTCCCTATGGCTGCCATGACGTCAGAGGGCATGTTGTAGAAAAAACAAAAGGGTGTGTCATAGAAAACACCTGACCTAATCATTGATCTCTTGCCTAGAAACAGGGCTCTCATGGGAATTTTGCCAGGGCTCTCATACGAATCTTGCCAGGGCTGTTGTGACGTCAGAGAGCTCCCATTTGAAAAAACACTGGAATGCCGTGACGTCAGAGGGCATGTCGTAGAAATTGGGGAGGGCATGTCGTAGAAACTGAAGATAGGGGCGTTGTGACGTCATAGGGCTGTCATAGTAAAATGGACAGGGTTGTCATAGAAAGTTTGATAGGGGCGTTGTGACGTCAGAGGGCATGTGGAAAAGGGAAAAAGGAAAAGGGAGGGCACGTTGCAGAAACTGGGAGGGGATGTGTCACATGACGTCAGAGTGCTGCCGTAGAAAACAAAGGGGTGTGTCATAGAAAAACACCTGACCTAACGAAAAGGCCATTGAACTCTTTCCAGGTAGTTTTAAGGCGTCATTGCAGCTTTAAAAGGATAAGGAATAACACACCTAATTTAAGGAAAGACGGAGGGAGAGGACTCCAGGGGAGGGGAACCGTTTTCTCCATCACCAGAATCAACCCTGTTTTATTTTTTTTATCGTTACACAAAGCAGTAATTTTCAAGCGTACATTTACGGTTATCCTGCATCCCTCTACTAAGGTGCCGACCTGCTTGCTGCTTGCCTCCAAGGAAGTGTCCAATCCCCCCGAACGGTTTGCCCCAGCCCGAAACACACCCAGGGTAATTTTTTTTCACCAATAATATGAGGGAGGGGATCATAATATACACAAAAAGAACCAAGGATTATAGAAAACCGAGACTTCTAGGCTAGAAACAGGTGTGGCGCATAACGTCAGAGGGCCTGTGCTTGAACTCTTCGGGGAAAGGGAGGGCATGTGCTTGAAACCGGGAAGGGCATGTGCTTGAACCAATGGAGGGGGTACTACTTTTTTACTAGTCAAAAAAATTTTCGGGAGGGGTTTAAACTCCCCTAACCCCCCCTCTGGGTATGGCCTTGTTGATGGGTAATAATGAACTTAATGAGTCTTATGCAATCGGAATCAGTATAATGAGCCGATTCTTTTTATATGTCTATTGATATGAAAATTCCGATTTCTAAGAGTTTCGGTTACTATTGAGCCGTGTCGGTCCGTGCTTACAATTCTTTACCTCGAACTGTTTGAAAATTCAAGATTGTGGTGTTTTCTAGGACCAGGAAATCCAAGAAAGGAAGCTTACTTGAATATTGAACCTCCAGCATAAACTGAAGATTGAATGAAAAGTTTTCAGACGTACCATAAAATTATTCAGAGCATCAAGCCCATTGTCCCGGATAGATAGAATATCATCTGCAGAATGCGCCCCAGGACAAAGTGTATCAGCAGAAAACTATACAAAGCAGAATTTTTGACAAAATGCATAAAGAAGTTTTCCGAATCATAGAAAACACCTGACCTAATCATTGATCTCTTGCCTAGAAACAGGGCTCTCATGGGAATTTTGCCAGGGCTCTCATACGAATCTTGCCAGGGCTGTTGTGACGTCTGAGAGCTCCCATTTGAAAAACACTGGAATGCCGTGACGTCAGAGGGCATGTCGTAGAAATTGGGGAGGGCATGTCGTAGAAACTGAAGATAGGGGCGTTGTGACGTCATAGGGCTGTCATAGTAAAATGGACAGGGTTGTCATAGAAAGTTTGATAGGGGCGTTGTGACGTCAGAGGGCATGTGGAAAAGGGAAAAAGGAAAAGGGAGGGCACGTTGCAGAAACTGGGAGGGGATGTGTCACATGACGTCAGAGTGCTGCCGTAGAAAAACAAAGGGGTGTGTCATAGAAAAACACCTGATCTAACGAAAAGGCCATTGAACTCTTTCCAGGTAGTTTTAAGGCGTCATTGCAGCTTTAAAAGGATAAGGAATAACACACCTAATTTAAAGAAAGACGAAGGGAGAGGACTCCAGGGGAGGGGAGCCGTTTTCTCGATCACCAGAATCAACCCTGTTTTATTTTTTTATCGTTACGCAAAGCAGTAATTTTCAAGCGTACATTTACGGTTATCCTGCATTCCCTCCACTAAGGTGCCGACCTGCTTGCTGCTTGCCTCCAAGGAAGTGTCCAATCCCCCCGAACGGTTTGCCCCAGCCCGACACACACCCAGGGTAAATTTTTTTTCACCAATAATATGACGGAGGGGATCATAATATACACAAAAACAACCAAGGATTATAGAAAACCGAGACTTCTAGGCTAGAAACAGGTGTGTCGCATAACGTCAGAGGGCCTGTGCTTTAATTCTTCGGGGAAAGGGAGGGCATGTGCTTGAAACCGGGAAGGGCATGTGGTTGAACCAATGGAGGGGGTACTACTTTTTTACTAGTCAAAAAAAAATTTCGGGAGGGGTTTAAACTCCCCAACCCCCCCCCCCTCTGGGTATGGCCTTGTTGATGGGTAATAATGAACTGAATGAGTCTTATGCAATCGGAATCAGTATAATGAGCCGATTCTTTTTATATGTCTATTGATATGAAAATTCCGATTTCTAAGAGTTTCGGTTACTATTCAGCCGTGTCGGTCCGTGCTTACAATTCTTTACCTCGAACTGTTTGAAAATTCAAGATTGTGGTGTTTCCTAGGACCAGGAAATCCAAGAAAGGAAGCTTACTTGAATATTGAACCTCCAGCGTAAACTGAAGATTGAATGAAAAGTTTTCAGACGTACCATAAAATTATTCAGAGCATCAAGCCCATTGTCCCGGATAGATAGAATATCATCTGCAGAATGCGCCCCAGGACAAAGTGTATCAGCAGAAAACTATACAAAGCAGAATTTTTGACAAAATGCATAAAGAAGTTTTCCGAATAGGGAAATAAAATGTTCCCATTGGCAAACCCATAATTTGACAAAGTTGCATATATTGCGTGTTAGCAACGTCAAATGAAACACAGAAATAGTTCCTTCCATAGTTGTCACACCAATCAACTACCAATTTGCGGCTTTAAGGCGTTAACCTGATTTTTCTTTTTTTTTCGCAGTTACATAGGTGCACACAAACATAGGGATATTTACAGATGAGAGAACGTGTCAACAACAAAAAAATTTGTATTCTCATTCCAACACTTCTAAAAAAAAAAATGTGGCGTCCTTTAGAGCTATATAAGCCTGCAGTTGAGATCCATATTTTCAGGGGAGGGTTATCAAATTTGTTAAAAAGTACAAAACGTGTATATCATTTGAAATTTTCTTGAAAATATTGAAAAATCAGAACAATCATGATAATTGAGAGAAGTCGCATAGGCCTACTTTTGTATATGTCTGGTTCTAGGAATTTTTCTATATCTTTCTTCAAAATTTATTTAGAACGAGTTTGGTGAGGCTTTGTTTCGAATTTTATGCTCGTTTATGGTGTTTCTGAAGGCAATAGGATGCCTCTGAAAGTTAATTCTGATTTCCTTTTAATTGTTGGAATTTTTCTTACTTCATTTCGATATACCAGTTTTAGTCTCTTTTGTTTGGGAAATATTGTCACTTCTTTTATTCTTTGTATCTCAGAATTTGAATCGGATTCTGTACTTCGTCTAAAATTGTTATACAATGAATCATTCCCAGCATAAGAAAATTACTTGGCGATTTCCCTTTTCTGAGATGCAAGATTATTTTTGCCCTTTCAACTGTTCTTAAAGTTTGGGGTCTATATCATACGCAGCGCGCTAGCAATGCCTAAGTATAGAACGATGTTGACACAATGTGTTTTTTTTTCTCCATACCCGGGCACTTCTCATCCAAGGAGTTGTCGTAGAAACTTCGAAAAGGGCTCACTCGATTGGAAATTGGAGTGGCTAGTGCCCTTTTTAGTAGTCGAAAGTGATTGGAGCGCAACTAGGCCCCCCCACGAAAATCATTTCCCCAAACAAATCCAATCAAAATTTTGAGATAGCCATTTTCATCAGCGTAGTCTGATTTCTGGATAGAAAATATTTTTTTGAGGAGGACACTCCCTCACAACCCTCGGGGCAAGGGTTTTAAGTTATACCCTTGGGGCATATAAGGTTTTTATAGAAGGCGTTGTCGTAGAAACTTCAAAAAAGGCTCCTTTAATTGGAAATTCAAAGGGTTAGTGCCCTTTTTAATAGTCGAAAGTGATTGAAGGGCAACTACCCCCCCCCTCCACGCCCATCATTCCCCCAAACACATCTAATTAAAATTTTGAGATAGCCATTTTGTTCAGCGTAGTTGATTTCCGCATAGAAAATATCTTTTTGAGGAGGACACTCCCCCATAACCCTCGGGGCAATAGTTTTACGTTATTCCCTGGGGGCATATAAGGTTTTTATAGAAAGCGTTGTCGTAGAAACTTCAAAAAAGACTCATTCGATTGGAAATTCAAAGGGCTAGTGCCCTTTTTAATAGTCGAAAGGGATTGGAGGGCAACTAGCATCCCCACGCCCATCCTTCCTAAAAAAACATCCAATCAAAATTTTGAGAGAGCCATTTTGTTCAGCGTAGTTGATTTCCAGATAGAAAATATGTTTTAGAGGAGGAAACTCCCCCACAACCCTCGGGGCAAGGGTTGTAAGCATCATTTATTTATCGATGCTGATTTGTGGTAGTTTCACGCTTGGTAGATTATTTGATTTTATTTTTGCTCATTTTTTGTTTAATGGAGTTTTTTAGTTTTCTTTGAAAAACATATTTTGTTGGAGAAGTTTTTTTATTAGTTTACAAGCAAAGGGAGGGGCAACGCTAACTTCCAATAAGTGCACGCTGGTTAACTTAACAAACTAAAGGTTTAAGATTTGACTGAATCCTGGATCAGAGTTAGCTCAGAGTAACAAGTTGACGTCGTTGCTCTGAATCAGAGAGCAACGTTGGAGGCTCATCCACCCAAGCAATTTACTTTAAAATTCCGAGTCAAGGGATCGGTTTTTTTTTCCTTCTATTTTACTTAAGATTAGGCCCCTGGAAGACTTAAAGATCCAAATATTACTGTCTCAATTTTTATATTCCTTATACTTCTAAATCTCTAAATTCATTAAAAAAAATAAAATAAAAATCCTCGTAATATTTTCCGGTACAGCGTTTTTAAAGAATGCAGGTCACTAGCTTTTTTCAGTTTTTTTCTAGCTCTCACATATTTATGAAAAGGAACAAACACAGCATAGCACAAAGAACAAGGGTATATCTTCAACACTTACCAGGGATCAATAGAGATCAAAAAGTGTGCAAAGAGTGAAGATATTTCTTCTTAATTCTACTGGATTCACGCCGATCAACTATTTCGACAGTTATGGCAACGAAGCAAAAAATTTCCCAGTAACATTTCTGGGTCAAAAAGGACAGCTTTGGATGAACACAAGGAGTATGGTTTGACCGAGCGAAATATTTGGTAATGCACAGATCCTGGCCATTATTCAAAACTACAACGTAATAGGCTGCAAACGTAATAGGCTGCAAGACTACAAAATATGTCATTTCTATTATAAATAAATATGAAAAATACTTTTTTTACTGAAAATAAGGAGCAACAATAAAGCTTAAAACAAACAGAAATTATCCTGTATATGATGAGGGCTGTCCATTCTTCAACCCTCGCTCTTTACTCTAAAGTCTTAAAGTACCTCACTTTACAAATACCTCTCGTTCAAATTCATCGGCCCCTGTGTTTCAGGAACCGTTCTTAAAGAATTGGGACAACAAACAAAACGTAAATTTTAACGTAAAGAGCGAGGCATGAGGAAAAGACAGTTCCTCTCATTTACAGCATAAATTTTGTTCGTTTTAAGTTTTAATCTTGCTCCTTACTTTAAGTTGAAAAAACTTGTTTCTTTTATAGTTAAATTTGATTGTTTTTAAAATCATGCCAGAATATTCCCCTCCCGCCACGTAAAATTTCCCCTGGAAGATTTCCGCCGGAAACCTTCCTTCCCACAGAAAATTATTCCAGTGGAAAATCCCCTTCGCAGAAAGTTTTCCCCCACTTGAAAAATTTCTGAACATTCCCCAAATACCAAGCAGCATACTATACGTAAATAAATGGCAAGTTGCATAACTTAAAGTGCTTTGCCCAGGGGCTGTGGGGGGTATTGTCATCCCCTCCCCAGACAGGAACCAAACAGCTATCTCAAAATTTTGAATTTTTAAAAACAGTCAGATATGTTTGGAGTAAAGGAGGTGTGGAAGGGGGACTAGCTGCCCTCCATTAATTTTGGTCACTTAAAAATGTAAGTAGAATTTTAATTTTCACTCAAATGAGCCCTATCCCAATTTTTTCGGATATTATGTTCAGCAAAAAATACAAGATTTCTCATTTTTGTGGATAGGAACTTAAAACCTCTACAATAGGGTTCTCTAATACGCTGAACTTTATGGTATAATTTTCGTTAAGATCACTTGACTTTTTGGGGGTGTTTCCCCCTTTTTTGAAAATTAGGCAAACTTTCTCAGGCTCGTAGCTTTTGAAGGGCAGCATTAAACTTAATGGATTTTATGTATTTTGAATCAAAATAAAAAGCCAATTCTTTCGATGTATTACTTGTATTAAATTTTTTTTTTAGAATTTTGATTAGCCTACTATTGGGCCAATTGCTCCTTGCTTATTGCTCCTTATAGAGATTAAATAAAAAAAAACAGCTTTATTTAAACTGAGAGTTAGGAGCAACATTAAAACTCAAACGAACAGAAATTATTCCATATATGAAAGGGTTGCCCCCTCCTCAATACCTTGCTCTTTACGCTAAAGCTTTAAGTAATTTAGAAAAGCTTCCTTTTTTAATTAAACGGCCCATGTGTTTCAGGGTGGCCGGTGTGTACCCACCCCCCTCGGAACCCCCCCCCCCCCGTCTCGAAAAATAATCCCCCACGAAAAATACCCCCCCCACCGGAAAATACCCTCCTCTCCGCGGAATTTGACTTTTTGTCCCAATTATTTAAGAACAATTCCTGAAACACATTTAATTAGAATTAACTAAAAAAAAAAAAAATTCAGAAAAATTGATTTTTCAAAGAAAAGTAAAGGTCATTTTAAACTTAAGCTTAACAGATACAAATACCTTTTAAAATTCAAACTCAAAACGACGAGAAATTACTAGTAAAGAATAAATGAAACAAAAAACGAACCGAAATTAAATAAACAATCATAGCAAAAACATACAACAAGTAATAATACAAATGAATAAATAGATCTTAAAGCGAGTAATGCTTAGATTGGATATGAAAATCAAGCTTAAGACGAAAAAAATATTTTCCTATTAAAGTATAAAGGTAACTTAAAACGAACAGAAATTATAGAAGCAATCAATGCAAACAAACATACAATCGGTATTATTGTAAATTAATAAATAAATCTTAAAACAAGTGAAACTTAAATTTAATATGCAAATCAAGCTTGAAACGAACAAAAATCACCACAAACAAGAGTTTGGGTATGACAGTAGAGTGTTAAGTTATACTTCTATGGCATTATGTTCCTTCCTATGCTATTCTATGGCATTATGTTCCTTGGTACCTTTCCAGAGCATGGCCTTATGGATTCTATGTTATTATGTTCCTTCCTATGCCATTCTATGGCATTATGTTCCTTGGTACCTTTCCAGAGCATGGCGTTGTGGATTCTATGGCATTATGTTCCTTCTTATGCTATTCTATGGCATTATGTTCCTTGGTACCTTTCCAGAGCATGGCCTTATGGATTCTATGACATTATGTTCCTTCCTATGCTATTCTATGGCATTATGTTCCTTGGCACCTTTCCAAGCAAAGTGATTAAACACGTTTTGAAACTACATACTATTTGCTTGATGCTCTACACCTTTTCAAAGAGAGTGAGTATCCTCTCATACCTATACTTCCTTGGTACCTCTCCAAGCAAAGTGGTCAAACACGTTTTGAAACTTTAGTCGAGATTGTATAACGCAAGCAGACTGGTTTTTGAGGCAACATCCATTTTTTAGGGCCAATCAGAGAGAGCGGAAGGAGGTTACTCCATATTCGATAACTTGATTAATAATCGGATTCGAATAAAAGGAGGGATTTTTATTCGCTCTTGAGATATTGTATATACCTAACATGCATTGCGATTAAACTTTCATAAATTCCTATGACACAACGGATAAAGCATCTGATATTATTGACTTGGAAGCTTTGGCTACAGCGATTTATAATGTGAGTTCAGTTTAGTAAATTTTCACAGTTTTTTTCCAAATAAAATCATTTTACATATTCACCCCTCCAGTAAATTTAAATTCAGGGTTTACTCCCCCCCCCCACAATACAAACTCCACTATATGATGTTTATACTCGATAGAAAGCGTAAAATACACTCTTTTTTACCATGTAAGCCCCATCCTCCCTCCCCCACCCAGTTTATGACTTTAATTCATTCATTAGAAATAATTCTTTAACTCAAAAATGTTATTTTACTGTCATCCATTTAAAATTATCAAAAATAGAATGTGCTCTCTTAGCGGTCTAGATAAAACCGCGTGTGATTAACACTTTAATTTTCTTACAAGAGGGATGATTTCGTAAACAACCTTCGCACGCGCATTATCTAAATTATGAAAACAAAGAATGGTATATAGGAACGGAAATGATTAAGGCTACATGTTTTGTGTAATTTTAGACGGTTTGAAAAAGGGATGAATTATTTGTAAAATTAAAAGAGATATTTTTAGGACTTGGAAATTATGTAAATGTTAGATGCAAAGAGTACTTTAGAGTAATTATTATTCCTTTTTCTACAGCTTTCTGTCGATAAAGTGTCTTTTATAATCTCAAGGGGGGAGGGGGTGAAAAATATGCTTTTTAACTATGATAGTATTAGGCTAGAAAGCAAAATCTTTAATTTAGGGGGAGGGCTGGAAAAATTAGATCTATGTCTCTTGTTCTATAAACGAAATACATCCTTTATTAAGAGAACTGAAAAAAGATTACTTTTGCAGACAATTACACCTAATGAGAGGAGTGTTCTATTTTCAAATGTCTTTGATGAAAGCAAATAATATTTCAGTTAAATCTTAAAAGTTTTACCTTCATGAAAAGGAAGGGATGGGGCATTTTAAATGCTCTTATTTTCGAATTCATGGATTTTATAGATGATTAAGAGGCTTATGATTAAGGCTACATGCTTTGCGTAATTCTTGACGGTTTGAAAAAGGGATGAATTATTTGCAAAATTAAAAGAGATATTTTTAGGACTTGGAAATTATGTAAATGTTAGTTGCAAAGAGTCCTGTAGAATGTTTATTATTCCTTTTTCTATAGCTTTCTTTCGATAAAGTTTATTTTCTATTCTCAAGGGGGGAGGGGGTGAAAACTATGCTTTTTAACTATGATAGTATTAGGCTAGAAAGCAAAATCTTTAATTTAGGGGGAGGGCTGGCAAAATTAGATCTATGTCTCTTGTTCTCTAAACGAAATACATCCTTTATTAACAGAACTGAAAAAAGATTGCTTTTGCAGACAATTAGACCTAATGAAAGGAGTGTTCTATTTTCAAGTGTCTTTGATGAAAGCAAATAGTGTTTCGGTTAAATCTTCAAAGTTTTACCTACATGGACTGGAACGGATGGGCGTATTTTAAATGGTCCTAATTTCAAATTCATGGATCATATAGATGATTAAGAGTCTTTTATAAAAAATCTTTCACTAATTTCGTTTCTTCTCTAATATTATTATCCTATACTAAATTGTTCTTCTTTTTTAAGGAGGATTCCAACAAATGCACTGCCCCTGAAAAGAGAGCCAGAGGGAACGATGCCACACCGATGCAAGCTGCAAGGCCTTCCATCATAAGATATACCGGCTCCTTTACACATGCTCTGGGCCAGCCATTGACCACTCCACTTGTAATACCCGGAGCCTCTCACGCCAGTGCCAGCTCTGCGCTACCTGCGCAAACCTCTATGCAACCTGGCAGAAAATTTAAAAGAAACTGGACGGCTTCTCATAATGCCTCAGCCCCGTCTACTCAAGATCGCGAGGTTGCCCCCCATCATGCTTTGCCCGAGTTTTCAAGAGCTGTCCCGTCTACTCAAGCTCAGGAGGTTGCCTCCTTCATGCTTTGCCAGGGCCTTCAGGCAAACAAGTGCAACCGGAATTTGGAAATGTAAGCATTTTTACCTCTACTTTCTACCTGGTTATAGAAATATCTGCCTATTTCTTCTAACTTTTTTTTAGCCTTTTCTTTTCACCACTTATAACACTGTAAAAGTGTGACAGAGATATTAAAATGTTATTTTCTCTATAATATTAAACCCCCACCCGAACCATTGTTTTAAATTTCTCTGCTCCCTCCCCTCAGAGATACCTAAATATAATGTAATTTTTTTTGCTTGTCAAAGAAACCGCTCTTTTTTAATCTTTCCTATCACCTTAGTGTGTGTGTGTGTTTGCGTGTGTGTGCGTGTGTGTGTGTGAGCGTGAGCGTGTGCGTGTGTGTGAGAGTGTGAGTGTGTGCGTGTGTGTGTGTGTGTGTGTGTGCGTGTGCATGATTGCGGGCGTGTGTGGTGGGGTTATGGCGGTTGCTTGTTGGGGATTTTTGGGGAGAGGGTGTTAGTTATTTTGAGCGTGATCTCGCGTGGGTGTGTGAGAGTGAGTGTGTGAGTGTGTGGGAGTGAGCGAGTGGGAGGGTGCGTGTGTGTGTCGGTGTGTGTGGGTGTGGGTGGGGGGGTGAGTGTGTGTGTGCGTGCTATGGTGAGTTTGAGGGTGTGTTTTGGTGAGGGAGTTTTGGTGTGTGTTGGTTTTTGAGATTTTGAGTTACGTTGTGTTTTTTGGTGTTGTTTTTTGTTGTTTTGTGTTTGTTTGTGTGTGTTTGTGCGGTTGTTGGTGCGTGGGTGTGTGCTATTAACAAAATTTGTAATTTATTATGCACTTGTTTTATAAATAATGCTATAAGCAAAATTTGTATTTATTTGAGAAATACGAAACCAATTAAGAAAAAAAAATGGTGTGCTATAATTGTGATACAACTTTCCTCAAAGAAAAAAAAATCAATCCATTCATTTTAGTTTCAGGGGGAAGTTACAAAAACAACTGCCTTCCCTGGCCCAGGACTTCGAAATATCATGGGTAATTGTCCACTGTCGCCCGAGCAATCGGATGATGTTAGTGAAGGTACGTTGTTTAGTATCCCCCTGGATTTCCAGTTTACAATGGAAGAAATGAATAGCCTTATGGAAATTGTTGGATCTAATGTTTCCAGGGACATTTTTTACGATGACTTTATTATTAGTGAATTGGTTCCTGTCCAAATAGGTGCAGGACATGAAAATAACGTCGCGTCCCCAGAACTACGTGAATTTTATTTGTTAGAGTCTGCTCTAGGTCACATGCAAACACATTGGGTAGATTTTAATCCCCCCGAGGAAAACCTGGTCGTTGGGAGTGTCATTTTAACAGACCCTGTAAATGTTCTTCACACCTACATCGACCGAATGTGAGCACTTATTGAGATTCAGATTCAGACGTGGGGGGTCAGGGGGGAATTAAGACATCAATAAATCAAAAAGTTTATTTACAAAAGGGTACATCAGGGGACACTTTTTATTTTCATTTTTCAACTGGCAACCAAACTTTTTACTCCGGTCTAAATGAATTTGAGGGTAACTTTTTCAATTGGGTCAATAAATTAATATCAACTTTGGACATATCCAACGAGAGGGGAAGTGGGTCCACCATTTTATACATTGAACATATGGATCTGAATCTCAATAGATTTAAAAAAAACTTTATTTTAAGGGGGGCGGGTGTGGAGTATTCAACAAATATAATACCACCCAGATTCGTCGGCTACCAAAGGGGCTCAGAGTTTCTATTTTGACACAGGGCTGCAATGCTTTAAATATGCATTTTTAGCAGCAGCCCATAAAACATTGAAAGATGAGTCAAGAATGAAAAATCTCGACAGACTTGCACGTAACGGTGGAAACAATTTCCCTAAAGTAAATTTTGATTGTTTAGAGGGAAAATATCCGGTGTCCTTAAAACAAATAACCATATTTGAAATAGCAAATGAAAATCTTGGGTTGGGGGTGGTTGTTCTCCATTATGACACAGAATTTGCAAATGGGGGAAAGAAGCTGAATAAAAAAGGGTTTTATATTCCGTTAGTACGCCGTTCATAGGTGATATTAAGAACTGGGTTTGGATTATCTATGAGCCCCCCGAAGATGTAAATTCCTACGGTCTTTTTTTCGCTACTGCATCAACGAGTCGACTCTTATCTCAAGGTGTAAAGAAAGGGGAACGTCCAAGCCCCATGTGCCTTTCCTCATTTAGATCTGAAAGAACATTCACGGATCACATGAGATATTGCAAAATTCATGGCAATCAATAGAAATGCCGGCAGAAGGCAAAGATACTTAACAATTTAAAAACTTCCAAAATTCCCTGCTACAGATTGATAAAGTATCATTGGACTGTGAATCAAGACTGTTGGAGGTATCGGACCCATCAAGGCCAAATATAGTCAAGGAACACAAACTCGTTGCGTGTTCCTATGCACATGCCCTGCGCGATTCCAACAATAAAACGCTATTGGAAGAGTTTTGTTTTCCTATAGATGAGAATGTTGGCATGGAAAAGCTATTGTTTCTTTTAATAGTAACAGCGAACGGGGTAAGATTCCTCTAGAGTATGACACCAACTGCCAAATTTCATTATTAAATAAGGAGCAACGAGCAATAGATAAGGGGACATTTTTTTGGGTTTGTAGGGGTGCTCTTGCCCTAAAAGACTCTGTGCAGGATCACAATCATCTTATTGACCCCAATTCAACGGGGAAAAGTAACTTTCGGGGGTGGGCTCACAATTCATGTAATTTAAAAATTATACAGCAACTCTTGATTCCGGTTTTTATACATAATTATAACTACGATCTGAAGTAGGTGCTACCAGCAATGGCGCATCTTCAAAGAAATGGAGTTGTGGATGATGCATGGGTGATAGACAGCTTTTCCTACAAAATCATTCCTAAATCATCGGAAAAGTTGCTTGTTTTGGAATTTATGTGGAGATATGTTGAAGACGGCATTGAGTACACGAATAAAATTCGCTTTTTAGATTCCTACATTTTTTTCCCCAAATCATTGAGCGAATTAATTCAAGTGCAGAAAAAAACGATGACGGTTGCAATGCTTTCCCCCTTCTCAAGCAACAATTTCCAAATGATTTATATGATTTGTTGACGGTCAAGGGCATATATCCTTATGATTATTACTGCTCCATGTCGAGATTCACCGAGGAAACTCTTCCCTCGATCGAATCGTTTTACGACAGTCTACACGATCGTAGGTGCACCCCTGATGAAAACAGTTTTGCCAAAAAAGTGTGGGCAGAGGGAGGGTGTAAAAATGGATTTGACTACTGCAAGCTGTGTTTGTCGAGTGATGTGTTAACTTTGTTAGACATTATGTGTAAAAATATGGACAAAATATATGGGGAATTTAATTTTGATTTAGGATATTATTTTTCATCTCCTCATCTGGTAATAGACCTCATCCTAAAAATTAGCGGAGAAAAAATTAGGCTTATCACCGACAACGATCAGCACCTGTTCATCGAGAGGTCAATGAGGGGTGGATACGTTTTTAACGGGGATCGTATCTTGGAAACTGATCCAACTGGAGAGAAGACGGTAACAGAATCAGATGCAGTTTTCCTTGATATGATATCCCTCTAACCCTCGGCCATGTCCCATTATGCGCTACCCTGCGATAACTATAAATGGCTCAATGACCCTCAAGCCCCCCTATTTCCCCAACATTGACAGTGTTGAGAAGAATGGGCCGGTTGGATGTTTTTTTGAAATTGATGGGGAGATACCAGTTGAGCTTCACGATTTGGTAAAGGATTTTGTTTTTCCTTGCATCAATAGACCTGTGTCTAGGGACTCTTTGAGTCCCCGCAACAGACCTTTGGTCGAGGTAGAGGGATTGCATTGGTCATCTTCAAAACAAAAACTTATTGCCGACCTTCTGCCGAAGAAAAATATTGTTGTACCTCATGTGGCTTTAAAATGGATGTGCAACAATGGTTTCAACATCACAAAGGTTCAAAGAGCCCTCCAGTTTAGACAAAAACCCTATCTGAAAACGTTTGTTGACACTTTTGTCAAGAAACGTTCTGAAGCGCAGACAAAAGCCGAAAAAGAAATCTATAAGCTCATTTTAAATTCGGCTTTTGGTAAAATGTGTGAAAGTGTTCGCAGTAGGGATCGTTGCGACGTCGTGACCGATTCCGAACAATGTGCTCGAATTATTGCCGATCCAAATTACACTTCCTTTACAATCATTGGCCCGGACATGGTACTATTGAATAGAAAAAAAGAAGCATTGTCCTGAATAAAAATATTGCTGCAGGCAGTTGGCAAATTGTTGGCAATTCGTTCACTGAACTACAGGAACTTCACTGTAAATATAGAAAAAATTGCCATGAGCACCATTTCCGACAAGGTCTATGTTTGTCAAGACGGTGTGACTACCCTCCCCCTGGGGCACTGTTTAACTTCCGACCGAGCCGAATGTGTTAGCCATAGGGAAAGTCTCGGTTTGATTAAAGTCCAATAAATTTCCCAAAACCATGGGGGGGGGCCCGCGACCCGGGTTGGTGGGGCGCCTGGCCAGCCGCCAGCAGGTGACCCCACCACTACCAAAGGTACCTTCTTTTTTTTACTTAGAGCAGATTTTTTTTGTAAATATACATGTTGTTGTTGCGTTCAAATAAAAAAATGATGTAAAAAAGTGATATTATTCACTTTGATGTAAAAGTGAGATAAAAGTGTATTTTTTTTCATTAAATATTGTATTTTTTAAAAATAAATAAAGTACATTTATTAAAGTGTTTTTTCTAGTGCATTTTTTATTATAAATAAAAAAAAAATTTAAGTGTATTTTTCTTGTTTTTTTTCTGTAATGTATTATTTGTAAAGTGCTATTTTTTTATGTTAATAATACAAGAAATATGATTCTTTATTCTTCTTCTTCTTCTCATTATTCTTGAACGGACTAGTAGGGAAATTATTTAGTCATTATAAAACAATTGTCTGCAGTTAGTTGTAGGTGATTTTTTAAAGGGGATATTCATCAATTTAATATACCAGTCGGATCATTTCTGTGTGGTCCATATATGTCAGACAAAACAAAACTCATAACTGAAACAATAAAAAATTATGATAAATTGTTTGTGGCAAAGCCAAAAAAAATCTACCATTGTTGTATTATTTGACAGGGTTCCAACAATAAAATAAACGCAATTGCCATGTTGGGATTGAGGCAGATGCTGTTCATGCACTAACTCGATGTTTTCAGCATTTTTGAACCAAACTTTTTGGTAATTATTTACGATCTGGCTGAATCTATTGAACAATAGTCCCAGGAAATGCTGCAA
>NC_142798.1:24023548-24057811 GCF_049724085.1 Artemia sp. Qi Xiang Cuo | reverse complement strand
AAAGTTCTTTTAAAAGATACAAAAACTACTTTTTTAACACAAAGAACCCCCATGTAACTGAACCACTGTATAACTGAAACCCTGTACAACTGAACCTCCGAGCTAAATTTCATTACGTTTAATATCTAGCCACCAAATGCTCCAAGCCTCAGAAGAAAAAGGGATTTTGAAAACAGGGAGCCCGATTTTCGAAAAAAAGGGATACCCCCGTGCAACTGAATCCCCTTGTAACTGAACCCGTGTATAACCGAAACCCCCGTGCAACTGTATCCCCTTTAACTGAACCCTCGTGCAAGTCACCCCTCTATGCAACCCATCCCCCTGAAAACACTTTTCAGCCATTTCTTTTTAAATTGACAATATTTTTCAAAACGTTACTTATTTATTATACAGATCACATCGGCGAGGTAAAGCTAGATTAAGTCACAATGTCATTCTCTCGTCACTTTTCAATTAAGCTATTGAATACTTTCTAGCAATGTCTCTTGTAAACGTCAAATCTATTAAGTATCTGAGCTTATTCTTTGTATTGTTGACACAAATGCTCCAAGCCTCAGAAGAAAAAGGGATTTTGAAAACAGGGAGCCCGATTTTCGAAAAAAGGGATACCCCCGTGCAACTGAATCCCCTTGTAACTGAACCCGTTTATAAACGAAACCTCCTATGAAACTGGATTCTCTTTAACCGACCCCACGTGCACGTCATCTCTCTATGCAACCCCTCCCCTTCAAACAACTGTTCTGCCGTTTATTGTTAATTTGACACTATTTTTAAAACGTTACTTATGTATTATACAGATCACATTGGCGAGGTAAAGCTAGGTCAAGTCACAATGTCATTCTATCGTTACTTTTCAATTAAGCTATTGAATACTCTCTAGCAATGTCTCTTGTAAACGTCAAATCTATTAAGTATCTGAGATTATTCTTTGTATTGTTGACAAAAATGCTCCAAGCCTCAGAAGAAAAAGGGATTTTGAAAACAGGGAGCCCAATTTTCGAAAAAAAGGGATACCCCCGTGCAACTGAATCCCCTTGTAACTGAACCCGTGTATAATCAAATCCCCCCGTGCAACTATATCCCCTGTCACTGAACCCTCGTGCAAGTTACCCCTCTATGCAACCCGTCTCGCTCAAAACACTGTTCAGCCATTTCTTATTAAATTGACAATATTTTTCAATCGTTACTTATGTATTATACAGATCACATCGGCGAGGTAAAGCTAGGTCAAGTCACAATGTCATTCTATCGTTACTTTTCAATTAAGCTATTGAATACTTTCTAGCAATGTCTCTTGTAAACGTCAAATCTAGTAAGTATCTGAGCTTATTCTTTGTATTGATGATGCAAGCATCTCATTCTTTAATGACCCGTTGACAAAGAGTGTAATGACCGAGTGTAATGACCTGTTTACCTACCAGAAAAACCTGTTTGGTACGGGGGTCTTGGCAAATTCAATAGATGGTATATACTTATATTAAACTGACAATGCACATTCTTTTGTATATACAACAACTTTTACATAGCCAGCGCAATCGCGCTGCCTAAGTAAAGAACGGGGACACTCGAGAACGAGACAAGAAACGGGTACTAAGTAAAGAGGAGGACACTCCCCCACAACCCTCATAGCAAGGGTTTTAAGTTATGCCCTGGAGGCATGTAAGAACGAAGTTGGCACAATGTATTATTTATTAATTTTTTCCTTTAGAGCAGGGCACTTCCTATCGAACATGTTGTCGTTGAAACTTCGAAACGGGCTCATTCAATTGGATATTAAAGTGGCTTGTGTTCTTTTTAATAGTCGAAAGTGATTGGAAGGCGACTAACACCCCTTCCGCGCCCACCATTTCCCGAAACACATCCAATCAAAATTTTGAAATAGCCATTTTGTTCAGCGTAATTGATTTCCAGATAGAAATTATGTTTTTGAGGAGAAAAGTCCCCCACAGCCCTTAGGGCAAGGTTTGAAAGTTATGCCCTGGGGGCATATAAGGTTTTTTACAGAAGGTGTTGTCGTAGAAAATTCAAGACTCATTCGATTAGAAATTCAAAGGGCTAGTGCCCTTTTTAATAGTCGAAAGTGATTAGAGGGCAACTAACCCGCCTCTCACGCCCACCTTTTCCTCAAACACATCTAATCAAAACTATGAGATAGCCATTTTATTCAACGCGGTTTTAAGTTCTGGAAATTAGGTCTTTGAGGATGACAACCCCCCCACAGCCCTCAGGGCAAGGGTTGTAAATTATGCCCAGGGGGCATATAAGGTTTTTATATAATGCGTTGTCGTAGAAACTTCAAAAAGGGCTCATTCGATTGGAAACTGGAAATGGCTAGTGCCCTTTTTAATAGTCGAAAGTGATTGGGAAGTGAAGAACAATGCTGGCATTATTTATTTGTTTCTTTCTTTCTTTGTTTAGATCAGGGCACTTCGTATTTATACAACAACTTTCTATATAAACCTTATATGCCCCAAGGGCATAACTTAAAACCCTTGCACTGGGGGCTCTGAGGGGGTTATCGTCCTAAAAGACCTGATTTCCAGGACATTCAACTACTTTGAACAAAATGGATGTCTCAGAATTTTGATTGGATGTGTTTTGGAAAATGGTGGGCGTGAGCGGGGAGTTAGTCGCTATCCAATCACTTCCAACTATTAAAAAAGGCACTAGCCCTTTCAATTTCAAATTGAATGAGCCCTTTTAATTTCCAATTGAATGACCCCTTTTGAAGTTTCTACAACGCTTTCAATAAAAACTATATATGCCCCCAGGGCATAACTTATAACCCTTGCACTAAGGGCTCTGAGGGGCCTATCATCCTAAAAGACCAAATTTCCAGAACGTTCAACTACGTTGAATAAAATGGACATCTCAAAATTTTGATCGGATATATTTGGGAAAATGGTGGGCGCGATAGGGGTGCTAGTCGCTATCCAATCACTTTCAACTATTAAAAAAGACACTAGCCCTTTCAATTTCCAATTGAATGAGCTCTTTTGAAGTTTCTACGATAACGCTTTCAATAAAAACTTTATATGCCCCCAGGGCATAGCTTATAACCCTTGCCCTGAGGGCTGTGGGGAGAAGGGTTGTCATCTTTAAAGACCTAATTTCCAAAACTTTCAACTCCGTTGAATTAAATGACTCTAAAAAAAAATTTGATTGGATGTGTTTGGGGAAATCGCTGGCGTGAGAGGGGGGTTAGTTGCCCTCAAATCACTTTCGACTATTAAAAAGGATACTAGCCCTTTGAATTTCAAATTGAATGAGCCCTTTTTCAAGTTTCTACGACAAAGATTTAATTGAAAACCTTATATGCCCCAAGGGCATAACTTATAACCCTTGCCGTGAAGACTGTGGGGGGAGAGTCCTGCTCAAAGGTATACTTTCCTGAACTTTGAACGTCGTTGGACAAATTGGCTATCTCAAAATTTTTATTGGATGTGTTTGGGGAATGGTGGGGGTGGAAGGGCTGTTAGTTACCTTCCAATAACTTTCGACTATTAAAAAGGGCACTAGCCATTTCAATTTCCAATCGAATGAGCCCTTTCGAAGTTTCTACGACAACGTGTTTTCGTAGCTCCCTCCCCCCCCCCTCTGGATACCACCCTGATAGGATACCGTCTCAGCTTTACATTAAAAAATAATTTACGTCATAATTAACTAGGTTACTATATGATTCAAACAAACACGCAAAATAACGCTAAACAACTTAGTGTTCCTTGAAAAAAAAAATTGAGGGTATGAGTAAAGGGGTAGAAAGACAACAACGAAAAAGTCCAAATTATTCCTCAAATTACTGGAAAACTGAGTCATAGATTCGCCTTGGCATTCAATAAGATCCAAAGAATCTAATTAAAAGGGAGCGCACATAAAAGCCAAATTAGGCCAGTAGACTATGAGAAATCACAAAATACCCAAGACAATCAACAAGTCCCAATGGGGGGTCTGGGTCTATCAAAATATTTTAATGGTTTCCCAGGGAATTTGAGATCATTTTCTTACGTCTCCACTTTAAACGAAAAAAATAATTATCTTTTTGGTATCCCTGCTTTCAGTAAGAAAAAATGAGGTATTATCATTTAAAAATGAAAGCCCCTATCCCCCCCCTATAGGCAAAAACTTAAGGTTTTTTATGAATCATATTTTTAGGGTAAATTAAGTTTCAATCTTTGATTCCCCAAGCATTTAAATAGCTTACTCTGTAGCTAATTTTTTTCTCAATAGAAGGTTTTTTTTTTGGGGGGGGGGGGTAAAAAAATTCAGAAAGAAGATTGTATTTTCTTTACTCTATCAGGCGTTCAACAATTGAGTATTAAACAGTAAGAAAATCTTATCTAAAAACAGCAAAAGGAAAAAATAATTCTGCAAACTTACAATTCAGCTGTAGAAACAATCTGTCGACTATCAATTTCAAAATCCAGCTGAAGGCTGAAGCTGTATAGCAGTGAATGCGTTCTATAATTCTATTCAACTTGAAAATAAAATTCTTGACTACGAATGATGTAAGAAATAGCAATTGGGAAACATAATTCGAAATGATTTAAACTCATTTCATAAAGACGATACTTTTTTTTAACATATGAAGAACTGTGTGTATTGCAATATTTGCAATTGCATATTGCATCTGTCTGGTTTTTATGCAAAGTAACAAAAGAGACGAAAATTACCCAACAAGGGAGTAGTTAAGAATTATGGTATGAAAGTAATATTTGGCAGGGAAAGTCACTGGTGATAAATCGCTAGGGGTGGCACCGTGATTGCGTGATTTTCAGGGATTCGGGGAACCAAATTTTTTTTCGGGGCGATGCATAGATTTTCGGGTAAATATCCGAAAATTCGGGGATAGTGCAATCCCTGCTTGATTTCTAATCAGGAAAATCGAAATACTAAACCACACGAGAAGGAAAAGCTTCGACTTTGCGGTAGACGCAATAAAGAATTGCCGCAAAATTAATTTAAAGTCAGCCGAACGCCGCCGCCTCTGCAAGTGGCGGCGCGCCTATGGCGCACCGAAGGCGTAGCGACACTTCGGCGGTGGTTGGCCAGGCGTCTCGTCGGCGGCGTTCGGTCGATCCGCCGGCGCGGCGCCAGGGTCTAGTTTCAACCATCTGATAAACTTTTATGTACATACGTGTCCAAAGTTGTATGATAGTTTAATAAGAAATGTGTTTAAACAATAAATTAGAAGAGGGAGGGGAGGAAGAAAAGCACATCGTTGAAAAGGAGTCCTTCACCATGTCCTATTGGGTAGCCAGGTCAGAGACGCAAAATTCTTTCTCCAATTTTAATATAGTTTCTTTCTTTAATTCATATTGTTTGTTCTGATAACTGTTCTTTCCCTATGGAATCACTGCTACTTTTCTTAGTACCCATGCCTAAGGGTTAAAGTGGCCGAAATGCAGTAAATAACACAATTAAGCGTACTTCAAGACAAACACAACGAGACCACGAACAACAGTTCAACTCGGATGTAGTCCGCACTCGACTGCATAGGCTATCGCGTTTAAACTCTGAATATTTGTTCAGTCAGCAGAGCATTTTGTCTCGAAATCGTTCATCGATGTTCAAATTGTTCGGCTTTAGAGGCGATCAACCCCTGTAGTTCAACGGTCAAGCGGTTCTTCAACAATCTGTCGTAAAATGTTTGGAATAGTCGGCATCTGATAATTAAATTAGTTTGGAATTCCTTTGCATATACACGTTTTACCACGTTTTTACACGTTTTACTTTGAACGAAAATAGTCTTTGGTGGAGCTAGTTACCTCATACACTGCTGCATAATAGTAATAGCAGCATTTCCGGTTTTGTGATAATAATAAAACAATTAAAATATTACGAATTTCTATGATAATGTTTCCAAAGCGACTAAGCCCCTTGGCTAAATTAGCTAAACAAAACACAGCTCTCTTGCTGAAAGTCAAGAGCGAAGCCGAAATTTAAAACGAACAAAAAATTATACAAGATAGTACTTAAAAAAGTACCGCTTTACAGTTTATGCAACTAAAAAATTGGTTCAAATGAACTGGCTCGTGATATTCCCCTGTATTTGTACGTAGAATTCTAAGAAAAAAAAACGCTTTAATTAAAACACAAAACCGACTGAACTAAACAGGATTGGGTGTAGAGAAGTCCTTATGTAGCCCGCAAAAAATAAAAGACCAATTTATAGGACACTCAATAATATTTCACCAGTCATGAGATAAAAGAATTTTAGCAAGCGTTTTTTTTTTTTTTTTTTTTTTTTTTTTATCTGATTCACTTAGCTAGCTCATTTTTCGTAAAGTGCTAGTTTTCCAGAATTATGCAAATATAGGTTATTATATAACGAGTTAGGTTATTTGAATCAGTTTTTCAGACACGGTGTATGTTGCAAAATTATTGCACCAAGCAATAACATTTGTTAGTTTCGAGTTCTAACTTTAGTCTTGGTTTCTTCATAGACAATGTGTAATTTTTGCACATTAAGGGTCTAAGGGGTATATTATCAGCGGTGCCTTTTCTTTGAGGAGTTGCAGATAAAAATTACAGTTATTCAGGAAAGGATGTGTTACATAAAATTTATAGAGATTTTAGAAAATTGAAGGACATTAAAAGAATTTTACATGTATAGTTGCTATAATATACGGAAATTCATGCAATTACTATTACATTTTTTTCTGACGCAATGCTGCAAATATTTTTGAAATTCTCAAAAAAGAAAATTATTTTTGCTTCTTGGACTTTAACATTTTTAGAAAACTGATAACTAAAATGACAATTATTATGAAAAGTACAAGGTTAAAACAAGGCAATTGTCCGAATTCGTGGGCTGGGGACAGTGCTCTCCCCCTCCCCCCAAATGACAGGCATATGTGCACGTCGAATCCAGTAACCAATTTAGGCATGCCTTGACAAAGTAGGGGGAGTAAAACCATAATTGCGAAAACTTCTCTTGTTTACAGATTAAAGAAATTAAAAAAGTTAAACCATTAAAAGATAAACAATTTTATTAAGTATTAAAAGACTGGACAAAAATATTATTATCTAATTTTTGGATACTTTTGTTTTATATTTTCAGACGCGGAAACACATAGAGCCCACTTGACCTAACATCGTAAACATAAACGGAAACGTGGGCGAATGAAATCAATCGATTGATTCCACTCGATAGGACAATAAGAAAATATTAAATTTTCAACCAATGTAGATCTTTATCACAAATTATTCTTAAGCTAGTTAAAACTAAAACTAATTCAATAACTGAAATATAACACCACTCTAGTGCTAAATTCTAGTTTTAAATGTTATCATTTATTGTTAAATCTTTTTCTCATATTTTTAAACGTGGAAGAACGAAGTAAACACAGGTCGTAAACTCGAAAACTAATTCTATAACAAAACTTATTTATTAATAGTTTTGTTTTTCATAAACATATAAAAAGGAAGTATGCTGTTATATAAAATGTTAAAATGCTGGTTAGAAAGTTTTATTTTATTTTTTTGACATTTATAATACATTTTTGAAATATTGAACCTACTTGACCGAAGATTGTAGACACAGAATTTAATTGAGGACTGAAATTAATTAATTTATTTAGCTTGATAGAAAATTTAACATAGAATGGATTTCCAAGCAATACAGCTCTTTTCTACAAATTAATTGCAAGCTAGTTAAAACTAAAGATAATGAAATAATTATGATGTACCTATTTCAGGACTAAAGACTGGTCTACATTTTTTTTTTTTTTTTTTTTTTTTTTTATATATATTTCTCATATTCTTGAACATAGAGTCCATGTTTGCCCATAGTCTATACATAGTCCATGTTTACATAAAGATCGTAAACAGGTTTCTGTGGAAAAACTAAACTGTTAGCATTTTTTCATTTCTCTGATCCAAATATAAAAAAAATGTTATGCAATTGTACAACGTTACAGTAATGGTTAGAAATTATTCTTTATTTGTACATATTATATTTCATTATAATTATTTGTTCCTTTCATCATAATTTTTTTAATTACTTTTAACTTCAACTAGCTTTAAATTAACTTTTAGTTTCATTGCCCGGATATCTATTTAATTTTCATTATTTTGTCAAACCTATTTGTTCGTGTTTTTCAAATAGTTATCGTTTTTTTCGTGTGTTAATTACTTTTTTTATTTGTTTATACTGATCTTTTTATTCATGTTCAGCATAAATACTTTCTTAGAAATCATTTAACAACTGTTCTCTTAGTGTATAGCAGCATTGCTTACAAAAATTATTACCAAACATCTAGTTTATTAATGATGATTAAACTGGAGTATTCAATTTGTTGGTAAACTAGAAAAAGACGTAAAAGAGGTTATAATGTTTATGCGCGAATACTCAAATGCATTGCTATTTTTCCAGTTTGGAAATACTGTAATTCCCTGTTCTTGCAAATCTTTATGTTTCCCACGAGCATTGATTAAAATTCAGCCATAAAAAATATGGTACCCGCTTTGAATTTTGTGCTACATCATTTTCATCAGAAACAGTGTAATTTTCAATTAGACCCTTTTCGGTGGCTTTACTAGTATTAGACATAGAAGCTAAATATTTGAAGCCCCCCTCCCTCCCTCCTCCTCCCCACTATGGAGCTGTAATTCTCATCGGAGAGAACGTAAAATTGCTGATCCCAGCATTTCTATTAAAAAACCTTTTTTTTTTATAATGCCCGGTTAATGGACCTTGGACTTTAGTATTGGCCGGATATTTTTGTTTTATTTTTAGTTATTTCCTTCTTCCTTCAAATTCATTGTATCATATTCACTTGTTCTTTTGTCTAAAAAATCAAAGAGGCATAAAATCAAAGACAAACTGGCTTTAGCACCTAAAACTGAACGTATGATTATTGAGATCACCTGTCTACCGTTCTTAAGTTTTTCCTTAAAAATTCCAATTTACTTGCAGGGCAGGAAGGGGCTGTCAAGTAAGGACAACGTGAGACGCATAGCTGATGAGGTTGCAGAGCCAGATGACAATGAGATTAATCCTTTCCAGCTTTTCCCACCAACTTTCCATGACCTATTAGACATCCCAATCCATGACTATGGTAACGGAACTACGTTGAATACCTATGAAAAGTTTAAGAAAAGACCAAAGCAACCATTAGTTTCTAGTGGTTATGCTAACACAAAACTCCAAGGGGGGTTTAATCAAGAAGAAGAGGAAAATGGCTATGAAGAGCACACTCCAAAGCGTAGAAGAAAGAAATATAGAGTCACTACTTCAAGACCAGACGCTTATGATGATTATGAAGAAGTAAGACGCCCTTCAAAGAATAAAAACAGAGTTACTACTCAAGAGTATGGCACTTACGAAAACTTTGAAGCAGAAAGACGCCCTTCAAAGTATAACAGAAGACCTAGCTATGAAAGACCTGAATATCCTGCTGACGACGCCTCAGCTGTTAGAGATGAAGATCACTATTACAATAAAAGAAATAAGCATTATGATCAATCATTACGAAGACCAGTAGAAGAAACAATTTCTGAGGATGTTCCTGTTTATACTCCCACTTCACCTCCAAGAATTCAAGCTAAAAGACCTTCCGAAGATCAACTTGAATCGTTCGAAGATACAAGAACATATTCACGACCGTATGATGGAGATCGATATCCCTCAAAACCAAAAGAGCGCAAGCCTGAAAAGCCAACAACATATAGAGGTGAGAGTTATTATACTACTCCAAGTAATGACATAAGAGTTGGTGGAGAATATCCAGAGGCATTCCTCCGTGAAAGGAAAACTACATCACTTCCAATTAAACCTGCTTATGATGAAGATATAATTTACGATTATGATGATGAAAGAAATACTGGTGATAAATCCGTTTATTTCCATGTGACCAAGCCAGAATCTAATATAAGAGAAACAAACTCACATGGACTGCCCCCACATGCTACTAAAAATTCATTTATAAGTGATGGCCAAATTCACTCACATAGGCCGCAACAAAATTACAATTATCAGCCATCAATTGTACAAAAACCTCCACTCTTTCCTAGAAATCACCCAGGTGCCAATTTGAAGCTTGAGTTGAAAAGACCGATCCAACAAAATATAGAAACAGGGCCTGCACAAGGTGGTTTTCCATCTGTCTTCAATAGCGACTCTCCGTTCAAAAATGATAGACCTGTTGGTAATTTTGAGGTTCGACCAACTATAAGACCCAATAACCACACACCTCATCAGATTGTTCCAGGATTCCCTCAACCTGGATACAAACGACCGTTTACTCCATCAGAGCCCCTTGGGTTTAGACCTTCTATCCTACAGAAACATAACGAGCCTTTTTTCCGTCAGCATCAAAAAGAAATATTTAGGAATGAGGAAGAAACGTCCTTTTTAAGACCTCCCCGAATTGATATCAGACAAGACAGCAGGCAACCAGCTCCAAATCGTGAACAATCTTCGCGTCCTTTGTCTTCCATTACTAGCATGTTTTCTTCATTATTTGGAAGAAAGGCTGGCCGTAAAAGACGATCAGTGGATGAAGAACTTATTTCGTTAGAATCTAAGAGTGTTCCGACGGTTTTAAAATTAAGCAGAAGTGACGTGGAAAACATTGAAAAATTAAAAGGAAATGACACATATCAAAAAGATGGATTACCTCCTCATTTTTATTACTACCCGCCGGGTAAAACTGTACCTTTACTTGTGGTCGGACCATTTGATGGTGACGCTCCTCTTGTAGAAGGTGCAGAATTGGTACATATTGAGCCAATTGTTGATAATAAAGCCAATCCAGAAAATGTTGCAATTAAGAGAGTGGACATCGATGAAGAGGAAAATAGGCCCTTTCTCGGGTTAAAGAGACTTCCTAGCTTATCTTCAGTTCTTCATAGAAGTTCTTATGATGAAGAACCAGCCCATCACATCCAAGCTAAGCAATCATCTCTTCGAAATGGTGTGGTATTTCCAAAAAAGAATCTTTACCCTGGAATCCAAATATCTAGACAGCCAGTAGAAGCTGTCCTTGATCCAGTTAGTAGTGAGCTTTCCATACCACAAAATGTTGGTGTGGTGGAAGAGCCTAACGAGGATGAAAATGTGTTTAGTTCTGTCTCTAGTGCTGTAAAGAGCACAGCAAAAAAACTAAATCCTCTTCAGTTATTGAGGAGCAGTCAAAAACAGGGGCTGAAGACAGCTACTGGAGGAACTGTTGATCCGTCTCTTATTAGACCTGCTAAAGTCGGCTCTATTCCTGACACCCCTTTTTCACCACCCATTCACCTAATTCCTCTTCAGAAAGAAGAACAACAAATTAATCAAAATCTTGTCGCATCTTCTTTTATCCCGCCAGTAACACCTGTATCACTGCCTGCAGAAACTAATCAAAAAAATCCATCATCTTCGGATAATTCTCCTGTCCCAAAAGAAAATCCTATGCCAAATCCTAAGCCGGAACTGTTCCCAGGAAATATACCTGAAATAAAAGTTGCGGATGTACCCGTGGTCAAAGAGAAAAAAGAAGATATTGAGGCGCTTCCAAGTGCAGAAAGATACGTAAGAATACCAGTAAAAACTGGCTTTTCCCGGGATGGTGTTTATATTATTGAAGCGTCACCAGTTCAAGAGGATTTTGAAGAAAGGTTTGACAAGCAGTCTTCGCAGCCTGAATTTGAAGATACACAAAATGGGTCTACAAAGAAAAACCCCTCTTTAAAACTTGAACAAGATAAGTCTCTTTTTTTTAACAATGGAAAGCAAGGATCTCTTCTTCAAGATTCATCTCAGGTCCAAAGCCCATTTAAAACTGTTTCCATACCAAACTTTCAGAATGCAAAATTGCAACAGCCAGATAGGACCAAAGCTTCAGAAAACATATTAAATTCTGAAGCACCCAAAGAGCAATCATTAGGCAAAAATAAGCCACCCAAGTCTCTGCTTTTTAACAATGGAATCCAAGAATCTCTTCGCCAAGATTCATCACAAATTCCAAACCCTTACGAAACTTTTTCTATACTAAATTTTCACAATACAAAATTACAAGAGCCAGATAGGGTTGAATATTCTGGGAACATAATAGAATCTGAAGAACCCGAAGAGCAATTACCAGCCGACAATAAGCCACCTTTATTCCCACCTGGTATGCCAATGCCCCCACTTTTTTCTTTAAGCTTAAAAACTGCTTCCCAAAGTTTACCCTCAAAACAAGGCCAGCTCCAGGATCAACCTCAAGTGATAAATTCGAACCCTTTAAAGAGAAACAGAACATCTGTATTCTTTCCTAAAGAAAAGCAGCATCATCAATCACAAGCAAGTATTCTCAGTCCTCAGTTTGATACGCAGCATGTAAAAGCGCTCAAGGTCAGTCATAATCGCCATCCAGTGTATAAGCCTTATGCTGCAGCAACACGCCAAAAACTGGCTACATTGCCACCAGGCGTTACACCTGGTCCTCCAAAGCTACAAGATCTTGGTGCACCATTCATACCGAGCCCTCAAGTAAGCATTTCAGGCTTTGAATATGATTCAGAGAATTTTGATGTTCAGCAAGCTAATAAGAGAGAAGACAAAATACAAACCAGTGAAAAAACTACTTTACCAGTGATGGAAACCGGATTTGTGCCAATCATTTTAAGTTAGAAACTGCCAAAATGATTTACATATAGGGAATTGTGAAGGGTATTTATTATATTTATTGTATTTATTAAGTGAAAGTAAACCCTTTTTATGAATCTTGATTTATTGAGCCGTACTTACCTAGTGACTAGCGCACTTGATTTGAAATTACTGTGTCCGAAAGGGGAAGGTTTGAGTCAAGGTGTCGCTAATTATTTGGTTTGGAACAGGGATCAGCGATTTGATTTGTAAGCTCAGCCAGAGTCGACCCAGCTTGAAATGGGTATTCGGAGTTATCTGGCGGGGAAAACTGGAAACGTCGGATGATTTTTCCCCAGCCGCGCATTGTACTTCTGGCCGAAGGTAGAGAATCAGGATATCATTACCTGGTCTACGCAGATCATTGTCTGCATGTAGAAAGAAAGTTTTTTGCTTATTGAATACGAATACTGTTGACTTGAAAACTTAAAAGATATGACCGACAAACTTTCTTGGAATTAAAACCGTGGAAAAAATTGCATTTACTCTTCAGTTAAAATGTATAGGAAGTCAAGTAATAACAACTCACCAGCTTTTAAGTTATGTTTGGGAAGTAAGTCCTGTATGGATTCTTTTGTCACATTTGCAGTACGGGGTCGTGCATTATTATGAGTGAAAATCACGCCTTCTGTGAGCAAATTGATTAATGATTGATTTTTTGCCACGTGAGAAAATATCAATAGAAGAATTTTTTTGTGAGACACTTAAAAAGCTGCGCCACGCAATACAGAATAAGTGCCGAGAAATACTCACCAAAGGCGTGGTTTTCATTTTCATTCGCGATTATACCAAAACCATATTGCAGATGTGACAAAAGAACTCCTACAGACCTTTCGTTAAAACTTGTTTTTTTATGTCTTTTGAGGCATAAACATTAATATCCTGTTCAGTAATGTCTTTAAAATCGCCCAATTGTTGAAGAGAAAAAAATTTACTATTATTAAGTTTCACAGTGCTTCCCAATGTAAGATGCCCACATTTCCAAATGGGGGTATCCAATGTATCCTCAGGGGTATGAGAAGAGTATGGTGGGGTAAGTGTTGCACCGGAGTGGTAGGGACACCTTGCAAGGAAAAGGTTAGTGGGCATGGAACCGCATCTCCCATTAAAATTAACAAACAAAGAACGAAATTATAATGACATAAACAATTTGATTCTTCTTATTGATCCAAATAAATGTTATCATAATTCAATTTTTGTACACGCGCATGTACATTTTGTACATACATACACACGCATGAATGTGGGCAGGGGCGTCCCGAGGGAAGGAGCCCCACCCCCAACGTTTTTGGCATTCGGTATAATTTTCGCTGAAGGCGAAAATTTCGGCAGAAATTTTGCAAAATCGGCAGAAATTTAGCAAAATTCTTGATTTCTACAGAAAACTCGGTATAAATCAGGTAGCGATTCGGTAAAATTTACGAAGATCACCCCCCGAACAAAACGAGCCTCGGGGCGCCCCTGAATGTGAGCATAAAAGATAAAAAATTGATATTTTTTAATGTTATTAAAACGTATCCATTTTTTCTACGAAGGATACTCAGCGTTACAAAAATTACGGAACGGGGTAAATATATTTAAGATTTTGGGAAACACTTTGATCAGGTGCTTACCCAGAAACCATATCAGAGGCAACGCTGTAGCGTTACCTATAGTAAAGGCCATACGGCTCCAATGTTTTATTATTATTATTTTTTTTTCCCAGAAGAACATCATACCGAAGGGGTCGTCGTAAAAACTTCAAAGGGGGCTAATTAAATTGAAAATCGGGAGTCCTTGTGCCCTTTTTAATGATCGAAAGAGATTGGAGGGCAACTAAACCCCCTCCCCCCCCCACACGCCCATCATTCCCCAAAGCACATCTAATCAAAATTTTTAGATAGCAATTTTGTTCAGCGTAGTTGATTTCCAGTTAGAAAATATTATTTTGAGGAGAACACTCCCCCACACCCTCGGGGCTAAGGTCTTAAGTTGTGCCCTGAGGAGATATAGGGTTTTAACAGAAGGCTTTGTCGTAGAAACTTAAAAACAGGCTCATTCGTTGGAAAATTAAAGGGCTAGTGCCCTTTTTAATAGTCGAAAGTGATTGGAGTGCAACTAGCTCCTCCCCCCCCCCCCCACGCCCATCATTTCCCCAAACACATCCAATCAAAATTTTGAGATAACCATTTTGTTCAGCGTAGTTGATTTCCAGATAGACAATATATTTTTGAGGAGGACAATCCCCCAAAACCCTCAGTGCAAGGGTTTTAAGTTATGCCCTGGGGGCATATAAGGTTTTTATAGAAGGCGTTGTAATATAAACTTAAAAACAGGCTCATTGGATTGAAAATTAAATGGACTTGTGTCATTTTTAATAGTCGAAATCGATTGGATGGGAACTCGCCCCCCCCCCCCACGTCCAGCTGTCCTCCAAACATTTCAAATCAAAATTTTGTGACAGTCATTTTGTTCAGTGTTGATGATGTCCAGACAGTATACGTGATTTTGAGGAGGACAATCCCTACACACCCACACGGAGACTGTGGCAAGTTATGGTCTTGGGGTAATTAATGAATTTGTTGGAGATGGATTTATAGGCATTTATGAAAACGCTTTTTCGATTGGAATGTCAACTGACTAGTATCCTTTTTAACAGCCGAAAGGAATTTTAGGACGACTAGCCCCCCCCCTACGCCCATCCGTCACCCCAACCCATTCAATAAAAATTTTGAGATAGTCATTTTGTTCAGTGTCGTTGATTTTCAGATGGAAAATATATTTTTGAGGAGGACTCTCCCCCACAACCCTCAGGGCAAGGGTTTTAAGTTATGCCTGGGGGCATATAAGGTTTTATAGAAGGCGTTGTCGTAGAAACTTTAAAAAAGGCTCATTCGACTGGAAATTCAAAGGGATAGTGCCCTTTTTAATAGTCGAAAGTGATTGGAGGGCAACTAGCCCCCCCCCCCCTCACGCCCATCATTCCCCCAAACAAATCCAATCAAAATTTTGAGATAGCCCTTTTGTTCAGCGTAGTTGATTTCCAGATAGAAAATATGTTTTTGAGGAGGACAATCCCCCACAACCCTCAGGGAAACGGTTTTAAGTTATGCCCTGGGGGCATATAAGGTTTTTGTAGAAGTTGTCGTCGTAGAAACTTCAAAAAAGGCTCATTCGATTGGATATTCAAAGGGCTAGTGCCCTTTTATATAGTCGAAAGTGATTGGGGGGGGGGCAACTAGCCCCCCCCCCCACGCCCATCATTCCCCCAAACGCATCCAATCAAAATTGTGAGATAGCCATTTTGTTCAATGTAGTTGATTTTCAGATAGAAAATATGTTTTTCAGGAAGAAACTCCCCCATAACCCTCAAGGCAAGGGTTTTAAGTTATACCCTGGGGGCATATAAGGTTTTTATAGAAGGCGGTGTCGTAGAAACTTCAAAAAAGGCTCATTTGATTGGAAACTCAAAGGGCTCGTGTCCTTTTTAATAACCGAAAGTAACTTGAGGGCAGCTAACCCCCCTCTCACGCCCACCTTTTTCTCAAGCACATCCAATCAAAATTATCAGACAGCCCTTTTATTAAACGTAGTTTTAAGTTCTGGAAATTAGGTCTTTGAGGATGACAACTCCCCAACAACCCTCAGGGCAAGGGTTGTAATTTAAGGATTCTCCTATCCTTCATATTATTTTTTATGGAAGGGATACTCGTATAAACTTTAGAGAGGGCTCATTTGATTGGAAATTGAAAGTCCTTGTTCACTTTAAGAGTCAAAAGAGATTGGAGGGCAACTAGCCCCTCCCCCCTCCTCCACGCCCTAAATACATCAGATAAAAATTTTGCTAAAAATAGTTGAAACGCTAAGTAACAAAACTCTGGCGTCGACAAAACCCTCCGGGGCCCGGGGGCACGAAGGGATTCTCGTATAAACTTCAGAGAGGGCTCATTAATTGAAAATTGGAAGTTCTAGTTCAGCTCTTACGATTCAAAATTGATCGAAGGGTAAATTCCCCCCCCACGCTCTTTTTCCCCCCCCCTTCGTGTGTACGAATTCTGTTTATACCTAACGGCCCACTGATAGTGAGCATGTTTTGGTATTAACACACACCTATTAGGCATCTGCTCTCATCCCTAACAAGGAAAGAAACAGAGAGTGTAAGGCAGTGGCGGATGCAGGGGAGGGGCGAGGGGGCGCCCCCCTAATGTAGTCTAAAGTAATGTAATTTACTTAATTAACGCAAGATTGCGTTAATTAAACTTGCTCCTAACGCAAGTTTATCGGATCAACCTATTTTGCCCCCCCCCTAAAAAATCCTGGATCCACCCCTGGTGTAAGGGCATGTTGGGGTTCCACTCCTGTTTTTTTTCCTTTCAGATAAATGACCCGTTTTCGTTTTCTTAATTAAATTTTCTTATAGTATAATTTTAAAAGCCAGCTTAAATTTTCGCTGTTAAGCTGCAGGTATTGCAATAAGTAAGCTTTGAGCCAAGTTTTATTTTTGGTACTTCATGGTTTGGGAATCATCAAAAGATAAAGCTTAGAGATCAAATTGAGTATGAATGGGGAAGTAGCTAATTGGCTGGTCCAAGGGACGGTCCACCCCTATGAACAGTTGTGTACAAAATATTATTTTGTTTTAGTGTGTGCTTAGACCCCGTTCGGGGATATGGATTGATGTGGGATTATTGTGACCCTTTTGGAAGAATACAAGTAAGGTATTTTCTATAAACTGTGTACTAGTTTCCGTAACCCAGGCGGGGTAGGAATAGAGCTACGAGGTACCGTCATTATTATATTGACAGGGAGGTTTGTTACCTCCAAGGAGATAGTTAGAGATTTTCTAGCCGTAACCCAAGGCGGGTACACTTGACTTTAAAAAGTGGCCATTTGACCACTCGATCGCGTTATCATATCCTGGGACAGGGTATACTGTAAATAGGGTAGTACCAAACCCGATATTTGCAGAACCGTTGGGGTAAGAGCGGGAATCCCACTAATATTTGGGCCGACAAGGGGTTCTCCCCTTCGAGTAAGTGGCATAGCAACCTTTTTGCGCCATTTTTGCATCAATAAGTGGCGACACCCGTACATACGCCCCAATAGGGCACTATAAATTTTAATTTGTAATTCAATGAACCCCGTTCCAAAGTTTATGCGACCACCTCTTCCACATAAAGTGCCCCTGGAAAAATAAATAAGCATTAATTCATTGAACCCTTATGGCTCTTTACTTAGGTAAAGCTATAGCATTGCTTCTGCCCTAAAAAGTTGAGTAGAAATTTCAGCTTCCATTTTTATGAATATCCGAAATTATCTGAGGGGAATATGTTTGGGGAGCATATTCCACGGCTGGAAAATTTCTCCTGGGTGGAATTTAACGTGGGGGAATTATCAGCAGGAAAAGAAAATTTTCTTTGAGGGGGAGGAATTTCCCAGGGGTGGGTTTTCCAAATGTGAATTATTCAGGGAGGGGACGACTAAACCCATTCGATAATATTCTGAATTTTACATCTGAAAGTAACGGGAATAAACAATCAACGGAATTGTCAGAGATAGCACCTCAGGTTCCTTTAGACGATTTTTTTCGTGTCTTTTGAAAAAAGCAATTTTCAAAAGACAGCTTTATTTCATTTGTATTACTTTCTCTCTGTCTGGTTAATTATGCATGTGTGGGGGGAGACTTCCCCCCACCACTGTCTCTGCTAAGGATTTATTTTTTATCTCAAGCCTTAAAAATGAACGCAATGCGATAAATGTATAGCTCAAAATAATATATAGAATAATATATGCACATAACACGGAACAATTAATCAAAATTGCATATTATGAGTTGAGGCTCACCCAAATCATGGGCCAGGGGGCTCACCATTCTACAATCTATGAAATCAATCCTGCAATAATTGAAAATATAAAGTATTTTTGAGTATTTTAACGTCTTCCACAACTCAAACGGTCCAACATTCTACAGCCCAGTGAGTCTATCTAATCTCCTAAATCGGGAACGGAGGAGATAAGAAAAGTTTCGCCCCGTATTGGATGAATCTCCAACCTCACCCTCCCCCTCTCTTACTGTCCATGTTAAGGTTTTCTTCTTTAGGCCAAGTACGCCGCCTCCACCCCAAAGACTTTAATAAGGTAAAGTTTGTATGGGAAGAAAACATAGTAAATCTTTTATAATTATCGAATTATAAGGTTATAATACATACTCTGTGATAGATGCAAAATTGTTTTGGCACACAAAATCCTATTAAGGTCAATTTCGAACAGTCGTGATCCCTTTGTGTCAGCAAGGGAAATGGTTAAAACACCCTTATTGGAGCTATTTTTTCAATCCATTCATTGTTGTCAATTACTGTCCACAAGTTATGCAAGCTGTTTATTTTTCACATATGAGGTTTTTATCAAAAAGGCGATCGTATGGAGTTAGAAAAAGCCTCATTCGGTTTAAATCGAAAGTTCTAGATCTGTTTTTTAAATTCAAGGATAATCTGACAGTAAGTAACCCCCCCCCCCCCAATGCAATAAAAACTTGAAACTTTTTGCGATCAAAAACGAACAAAAATTAATTTAAAAAAAAAACTTTCCTAAGTTTAAAATTCAAACTCAAAACGACCAGAAATTACTATTAAAGAATAAATGAAACCCAAAACGAACAGAAATTAAATAAACAATCATAGCAAAAAACATACAACAAGTAATAATAAAAAGAAATAAACGGATTTCAAAGCGATTAAGGCTTAAATTGAACATGAAAATAAAGCTTGAAACGAAAAAAAATAGTTTGCTATTAACGTATAAATGAAACTTAAAATGAATAGAAATTAACTAAACAATCAGTGCGAATAAACATAAAATATTTATTAATGTAAATTAATAAATAAATCTTAAAACAAGTCAGACTTAAATTGAATATGCAAATCAAGTTTGAATCGAATAAAAATAGCTACAAACAAGAGTTTGGGTATCGCCTCATTGCAGAAGCCTAAAGCCTACTGCGTCATTGGCGCTTTACTGAAAACGAATTAGATTACAAATATTTTCTTTTGTACTTAATATTGAAAATAAATATTAAAATTAGAGTAAAATTTAGAACTGATGAGCTTTCAGCAATTAATATCATTATACACCAAATATTCAGTTTAATTTATTAGTTCTTTCCAAGATTGGTCAAGACAAATATAGTTTCATTACAAACAAAATGTGGATACTGCCACCTTCTTTAACTGCAAAAACCTAAAGCCTTCTGCGTCATTGGCGCTTCAATGAAAACGAATTACTCCTATATTACCAATTTATTCTTTTCCAGTTCTTACAGCATTGAAAATGAAAATAAAAATTACAGTGAAAAAAATCTTGAACTGATGGATCTTTCAACAATTAATATCATTATATATCTAATATTTAATTTGATTTTGTTTATACTTTCAGTAAGATAGTTTTCAGCAAGGCGCCAATGACGCAGCAGGTGTTAGGCTTCTGCAGTGAGGCGATACCCAAACTCTTGTTTGTAGTTATTTTTATTCGATTCAAACTTGATTTGCATATTCAATTTAAGTTTCACTTGTTTTAAGATTTATTTATTCATTTGCATAAATATATATTGTATGTTTATTCGCATTGATTGTGTATTTATATTTCTGTTCTTTTTAAGTTTCATTTATACTTTAATAGCAAACTATTTTTTTTCGTTTTAAGCTTGATTTTTATATTCAATCTAAATATTACTCGCTTAAAATCTATTTATTCATTTATATTATTACTTGCTGTTTGTTTTTTGCTATGATTGTTTATTTAATTTCTGTTCGTTTTGGGTTTCATTTATTCTTTAATAGTAATTTCTGGTTGTTTTGACTTTGAATTTTAACAGGTATTCATATCTCCTGAGCTTAACTTTAAAATGGCCTTTACTTTTCTTTGAAAAACTTATTTTTCGGAAAGTTTTTTTAATTAATTTGGTAAAAGAATGGAATTATGTTGGTAAAATATTCGTGCTGTTAAAAAAACAACATGGTATCTGCTAATATAGTATCTTCTAAAATTTGGATCTTGGTGGGTAGAAGCACGTGTCTTCCTTGAAAAGATTTTCTCTGTTACCAGAGGAAATATTCTTCTTCAACACAAACAATCTGCGAGGTCACAACTTTAAGGTAAAGTAAAACGCTTTCAATAAAGAAGCTGGAAGGTGGAATGGAACAACCTCCCCAAATAAGTGGTTATGGCTGACTATTATCTCTTTCAAGAATAGTATTGACAAGTTTTTTAGTGAAATTAAATTTTTATAGAGGCTAAAGCCTTTTTATTGCAGTATATTATTATTATTATGAATTCAATTTTGATGACCCCCAGAAATCGTGACTCAAATCTTAAACCCATTTACTACCTGCTTAGGTCGAGTTTACGGTAATACTGGGAAGTCGAAATTTTTATAATTTCAAGTGATGCAGTTTAAGTTTTAGGATTAAAATGAAAATGGTGAAATTTCAAACAATCTAGGGGCAACTCTTTTCTCCTATGAAATAAGAAAAACAAGTTATTGCAACTGAAAGTAAGGAGCAACATTGACACTTAAAACGAACAGAAATTATTACGTATCTGAAGGGGTTGCCCCCTCCTCAACAGCTCACTCTTTACGCTAAAGTTCGAATTTTGTCCCAATTCTTTAAGAATGGCTTCTGAAACACAGTTGTCGTTTAATTAAAACAATAAGTTTTTTTTTAAGTACTAAAGAACTTTAGCGTAAAGAGCAAGGTTTTGAGGAGGGGGCAGCCCCTTTCATATACGTAATAATTTCTGTTCATTTTAAGTTTTAATGTTGCTCCTTGCTTTCAGTTGAAAAAATTTATTTTTTTTATTTAATTTCTGATCGTTTTTTAAATAATGCCAGGAAATCTGGCCCCACCTCCATGGAGAAACCTCCTCCCCATGGAAATATCATCAGACAATTCAATCCCGGTGAAAATTTACCCCGAACAATAACTCTTAGCCACTCCGCGTGTAGAATTGAAACGGAAAAGAGAAAGCAAGACTAAAAAGAAATTTGTTTAAGAATTCTGGCAAATTCCCCCATTGTATAATTTCTCCTGACAAGTTCGCTCCCTGGAAACTACCATCCCTATGGAAAATTCCCTTGTGGAAAACCCCCATCAGAAAATTCTCCCCCCCCCCCACCACCCAAAAATGTATGCATATACCCAAATAACAAATACTATGCGTAAGCAATGGGCAAATTTTTTAACTTAAAGACCTTTCCCCGGGGGCTGCGGAGGGGTCATGCTATATCCAAAGGCATAGTTATTGGACCTTTCAACTATGATCAACCAAATGGCTATCTCAAACTTTCGATCGGAGGATTTTGGGGAAGATAGGGGCGGGGGATGGGGCCTAGCTGCCCCCAAATTTTTTTTTTTTTTCACTTAAAAAGGGCACTAGATTTTTTAAATTTCCGTTCGAATGAGCCTTATCCCGATATTCTAGGACCGCTGGGTCCATACAATTACCCCTGAGAAAAAAAAATAAACACGCATCCGTGATATTTCTTCTGCCAAAAAATACAAAATTCCACACTTTCAAACAGTTCGTGGTAACGAACTGTAAGTAAGGAGCGACCCGGCTCAATGGTAACCGAAACTCTAGAAAACAGGGTTTTGATACGAATAGATACATCAAAAGAATCAGATGTCAGTGCTGAATTCAAATATATAACTTTCATCAAGTTTAGTCCTACCCATCAAAAGTTAAGTGCCTGAGAAAATTTGGCTGATTTTCGCAAAAAGAGGGAAAGACCCCCTAAAAGTTATAGAACCTTAATGAAAATCGCATAATCATATTCAGCGTATCAGAGAACCCTATTGTAGAGGTTTCAAGATCCTATCTACAAAAATGTGGAATTTTGCATTTTTTGCCAGAAGAAAGATCACGGATGCGTCTTTATTATTATTTTTTTTTTTCCCCCAGGGGTGATCGTATCGACCCAGTGGTCCTAGAATATTGTGGGAGGACTCATTGGAACGGAAATTAAAAGTTCTAGTGCCCTTTTTAAGTGACCAAAAAATGGAGGGCAACTAGGCCCCCTCCCACGCTCATTTTCTTCCCAAAGTCACTTGATCAAAATTTTGAGATAGCCATTTTGTTCAGCATGGTTGAAATTATGGTAACTATGTCCTTTAGGATGGCTTAATCCCCCGAATTCCCCGGGGGGAGGGCTGAAATTTATGAACTTTACCCAATGTTAACATATAGTATTGGATATTAGGAAGTATAAAGACGTTTTCAGGGGGGATTTTTCTGGTAGTGGGTGGGGGGGGGGTCGGGGGTATGTGGGAGGATCTTTCCATGAGGGAAGTTTTTATGGGGGAAGGGAGATTGCTATGAAGGGGGCGCCGGATTTCCCAGGATTATTTAAAAAAAAGATCAGAAATTAAATATAAAAGAAACAAGTTTTCCAACTGAAAATAAGGAGTAACATCAAAACTTAGTTTCGAGAAAGCCATTTAACCAAATAAGAGTAAAATTAATATACAAATTTTGTTTTAATTATTCATATACGGTGAGCCAAAATCAAAACCTGCATTAATTCAAAACCGCTCAAAAATTAAATAAAAAAACAAGTTTTTTTAATTGAAAGTAAGGAATGAATGACGTTAAAGCTTAAAACGAACATAAAAGAGTCAGTAAATAGCAGGCACAAGCCCTACCACCCCGTCTTGATCTTAACGATGAAGATTTACTTTCTCCCAACTCTTATTTTTTTAAACAATAAAAAACTATGGCGCAAATTGTATGGTATTAAGGCGGTTGGCATCCCTTTCATACATGCAATCGTTTTTATATTTGTTTTATTTTAACATCGTTCCTTACTTTCAGTTAAAAAAAACTTGTTTTTTTTATTTAATTGCAGATAGGAGCTTGAAACTTCTATTGTAGGGTTCTCTGATACGCTGAATTTGACTGTGTGATTTTCATTAAGATCACTTGACTTTTACGGGGTATTTCCCCCTTTTTCTGAAAATCAGGAAAATTTTCTCAGGCTAGTAACCTTTGATGTTTTAATGGAATTTATATATTTGAAAGCAACATAAAAACCCGATTCCTTTGATATATATATATATATATATATATATATATATATATATATATATATATATATATATATATATATATATATATATATATATATATATATATATATATATATATATATATATATATATATATATAATATATATATATATATATATATATATATATATATATATATTGGTATCAAAATTTCGTTTTAGAGCTTCGGTTACAATTGAACCGGGTCGCTCCTTACTTGAAGTTCGCTACCACGAACTGTTTGATTATTGACACTGTTTATGATTTACCAAACTTACAGTTCGTGGTGAAGAACTGTAAGTAAGGAGCGACTGGACCCAAAGAAAACTGAGACTCTAAAAAACAGAATTTGGCAACAATAGATACGTAAGAAGAATTTGCTTTTATTGCTGATTCCAAATATGCAAAATCCATTAAGTTTAAAGTTTCCTATTAAAAATTACGACCAAGATAAAATTTGCCCAATTTTGAAGGTCAAGTGATCTTAAGGAAAATAACACTATCAGATTCAGCATATCAGAGAACCCTATTGCAGAGTTGTCAAGATCCTGTCTACAAAAATATAGAATTTTGTATTTTTTTGCCAGAAGAAATATCATGGATGCGTGTTTATTTTGTTTTATTTTATTTTTATTTTCCAGGATGAGCGTATTGAACAAACGATCCTGCCCTTTTTATTTGACCAAAAAGATTGAAAGCCTCCTTTCCTCTCTCCCAAGCCCTTCTTTTCCCCAAAGACATCCGATAAATATTTTGAGCTAACCATTTGTTCAGCCTAGTTAAAGAGCTTGACAACAGTACCTTTAGAGATCACATGACCCTCCATTACCCCTTGGTTAAGGGCTTTATGTCACGTATTTTACCCTTTGTTCACATATAGTATTTGTTATTGAGAAATATACAGATTTTCTTTGGGGGAGGGGGTGAGAGGACGGGAATTTTCTGTGAGGGGAGATTTTTCCACCGGGTGAATTTTCCGTAGAGAAAAAAGTTTCTGGGAATAATTTTCCAGGCGAAATTTTACGTGGGTGAAACGATCAGAAATTAAACGAAACAAGAAGGTTTTTCGACTAAAAGTAATGAGAAACATTAAAATTAAAAACTAATTAAAAATTAGAAACATTAAAATTAATATTATTCCATATATTAGGGCTGTCCCTGCCTGAAATCCTGCTCTTTAAGCTAGACTTTGATTTTTACGTGCGAAAGACTGCTCAGACACAAGGGTTTTTGAATTTTAATGAAAAGTATTTTAAAAGGACTTTAGTATAAAGAGCGAGGGTTGAGGAAGGGGTGGCCCCCCTCATACATGGAACAATTTATATAAGTTTTAATGTTGCTCCTTACTTTCAGTTGAAAAAGAATTGTTTTTTTTTTATCCGGATAAAACCTTTCATTCATTTGAGCTTGTTTTAGTGGCGATAAAACTAATGAAATATTATTTATACGTTTTTCTAATGTTTGAGGACTCTGTACACTATAAAATAAAGAATCTTTTGATATATTTAAAAATAAACTCTTTACAATAAATGATTAAAATATACAAGGAACACTTATTTGCTCTAAAAATTCATTTAGCAATAAAAGGAAAGAAGAAGATAAATCAGGAGAGGAAAGTCATTGATAAGAGAAAAAGTACCACATTAATAAAACCAATGGACGGCAATCACATGGTTGGCTATTTTGAATATCAATGGAAAATTATGATATAGCGGCGCAACTACTATTTGCGTTTTGTTTTCTAAGGTATGATGCCGGCAGGAGAAACAAAGCTCATACTGTATTTTTAAATATGTAGGGCTCTAGGTGGCGTTGTGCTTTCTACTATTCAGAAGACATGCATAAAGACAAAACCAGACGATTTTTATTAGCAATAAATATTTACATCAGTTTTGAACATTCGACAAATGCCTGGTCACAAACATAAACGCTAGAAGTAGAGCAGTAAGCGAAAATGAAGTCGCATATCTTCTCAGGACTAAAAAATTTGAGAAAACAATAAAAGACAACGAAAAACAAAGTCACTTATCTTCTTAACGCTATACATCGAAATGGTACTAAATACACAAAACAAGAAAAGAATAAAATGAAACAATATTAATGAATAATAAGTACTCAGGGACAGGTCTGTGTTTATTTGATAAATTTAAAAATTCATTTTTGAACTACAAAGTGCTTAGACGTGCGTAATAAAGAGTAGTCTCGGGGACCCTGCTGAACCTTTTGGCCTTAAGATAAATACCAACAAAATAAAAAGTATGGCGAACACTGGATCTCCACTCGACCTACAATGTAATAACCAGACGATAGATTAAGTCGTAGAGTTCAAGTACTTAGAAAGTACCATCCACAGTTCAGGATCGTGTCAGCGAAAAGTCAAGTTAAGAATTGGCCAGGCTAATGCATCTTTCAGGAAACTGTCTCAAATTTGGCGCAGCCAGAAGTACTCTCTCCGACTCAAGCTGAGGCTGTTCAACAGCAGCGTCCTCTCAGCGCTTTGCTATGGTTCTGAAACTTGGCACATAGATCAAATACTTGAAAAGAAACTCCTCGCGTTCGGAAACATGTGCTTAAGGTGCATTCTAAATATCCACTGGTCCCAAATTGTAACAAACCCCACTATACGACAGAAGAAATCTCAGCAACAGGTAACCAAAGTGATCAAATATAGGAAGTGGAGATATCTTGGTCATACTATCCGCAAACGCGACTACCGAAGGTCGTCCTTCAGTGGCAGCTACGTGGTACCTGAAGAAGACGACGCCCCAAAAATACCCTACGACGCAGCTACCGGAGTGACCTTGGAAACCTCAATGCCTCCATCCAACCTGAATGGGAAGATGTCTGGCCGGCCGCAGCAATGAGAGATGACTGGCGACTCTTCTTGGATTCCCTAAGCGCCTCTGGAGGCACAGGAGGGTCTAAGGTCTAATAAAGAGTATGGTAAAACCATCAGAAAATTGTATCAGCTTTTTGTCCTCAAGAGATTGGCTTTTAAAATATTTTGACTGGGTGCTTCAGTTTACCTCCTTAAATTAGAAAAAAGATGAGTGGTAGCTAACAAACAGTGGAACCTTTTTACTAAATTTTCCCACTTTAAAATAGGTATCAATTCTAATTACTTTGCCATATGACAGAATTTCTAACAACGATTTCTGCTAAGCTTCAAACTTTGGGATTCAAAGATATTTGATTATTACAGATTTTTTAAGGTTTTTGAATTGTTGTAATCCCTTGTTGAAATATATACATATATTTTTGCTATTACCAGTTTTTACTCTTTACTCATTCAGGGGCGGATCCAGTATATTTTAGGCGGGGGGGAGGGCACAAAATAGGTTGATCCGAATTTTTTTTTTTGGGGGGGGGGCGCATAATAGGTTGATCCGATAAACGTGCGTTATGAGCAAGTTTAATTAACGCAAACTTGAGTTAATTAAGTAAATTACACTACTTTAGACTACGCTAGGGAGGCGCCCCCTTTCCCCCAGGATCCACCACTGTACGCATTTAAAATATGTGTCAATTGTAATTACTTTGCCATATGATAGAAATGCAGCTATGAAGTTAATAGCTAGTGCTTCATTGGAAAACATAGAGATTGAGTTTCTAGTACACAATTTAGTTTGCATTGAACCGGAGTTTAGGTTAATCGAGACAGAAAGGTAATAATTTTTTTAGAACAATTTTTCAAAGATGAAACGGGAGATGGGTATAAAAAAATGACGGAAAACTTAGAAATCTGATATAATAATAAGTTTGCGACTACCAAAGGCCCGAGCCGTTGACTATGGAGAGTCAAGTCAGGCGAAGTTTGGATACATCTTTGAGGGCTGAAGGTTCGAGTGAACGGAAAGAGGCATAAAACTGCTAGTGAAGCCAGCGTTTTTCTAGCTTAACGGCCTCCAAAAGCCTCTCCTGCTTTGTTGTTAGAGACCATTAGCGCTATCTACACAATGACTTGTTTCGACTAAACCGGTGTTACTGAAATACTACTTTACTGCCAAATAAAAACGATATAAAAATGAAACCGGAGGAGTTTCACATTTCTTGATGCTATTTTTCAACAAAAAGAATGTCTAGGACTAATGGAATATCTAGGATTCTAAATTGACTTAATCCGAAATAAATACATTCTAAGAACACACGGGCTATACATGACGTATGACAAAAAAGACAAAATAATTCACTAAAGATAAAATTAAATGGCCGAGAAAAACGAGGGTAATCTTAGCCAGTGGAACGATAAGGAGTGAAAATGATCAAGATACTTCGACAAGAAACCTCCGCCAAGCCGTTTTCTTTGTTCAAAAAAAAAGAAGAAAAACTAGCTTTTTGAAGTAAGCTCAAACAAAGCAGAAGGAACACTTAAAAACACCCTTTGTTTTAGCACTGAAGACAGCTTGGCGAAGGTCCTTGTCAAAACATCTGCTTATTTTCCTTTCTTTTCGTTCTACTGCATGACATTACCCTCGTTTGTCTTGGCTATTTAATTTTATTATTCGTTTATTGTTTTTTCTTCTTTGTCCTGGTGAATTTCTTTACATATTTGCTATTTAAGTTTTGTATGACTGCATGCTTAAAAATATATAACGTGTAACTGTCTATCTATGAAAATAAATGTTAACAGATTATGATTGTTATCCATTGTAGGTTATTAGAAGCTTTTATTTAATTTTGTGGGATAGTTGTTCTAAATAAATTCAAACCAAAAAAATTACTTGTGATAAAAAATAAATGAAATTTACATGCGGCCTTACTCTGAAATCTCTCGTTAAAAATTACATAGCTCTTCTACAGCTATAGCTCCCATGGCTCTTGACAGTTCCAGAAGCCTAAAACCAATTTAAGAGTTAAAACTCTTGGAGTGATTAAGGTTGAAGGATTTCACATTGGTACGTTCGCAATTACGTAAAGTTGCCTAAGGTTAAACTTCTCAAGCTATGGAGAGCTTTTCACGCTGGCACGCACTTTTTCCCTCGCAATCTTGCTGGTAATAACACAATAGTGTAGTTACAGCGTCAATTTTTGAACTTTCAAGACTCAAGCAGCTTTGAGAATAAAATGCTGCTGGTTTCTGCTGCACATGTGTGTGACATGAAAGTGCAAAGGAAAAAGAGAAAAAGAAAATAAAGACTCCATTTTGCTTGGGCTGGTCAGCAGGGTTGCCCTCTGTAACACGAAAGTGCTATTTCAGCAGTATTTCATTATGTGTAGTTCGTGCTCAAGGTTATTAAAATAGCACGAAAGTGCTTTTTTAGCACTATTACAGTCAATTTTTTTAACTATAGCACCGAAAATCACTGTGTAGCACGCTAATTTAGACAATGGTAGCACTTTCATAACTGACTGTGGTGACAACCCTGTCGGTCAGCCAGAAAGCTGGTTTCTGCTATGTGTGACATAAAAAGTGCAAAATAAAAAAGAGAAGAAAAGACTCTATTTTGCTTGGGTTGGTGAGCCTACTGTTGAATATAAAGCTTTGAGGAAGACAGTGTAAACAAAATTACTTGTTTTTTGAGGGGTTGATTATACAGACATATTCTAATTGATAAATCAAAAAAATATGGCTACTGTAAAAGATTGGTGCAACTTAACAAGAGAATAAAACTTAATATAAAATAGAGTGCGAGTCTATTGTGTAAGCTTTATTACTTACTTAAAAATCATATTCTACATTAAACCACAGGGCACAAAACACAGTAATGTACCGTAGTTTTTGGCGTTCAAGATCATATAAGACTCCTAAGATGTGCTAAAGGTCTACCTTACCAATGTGAAAGCACATTTGCACGTGATAATTCTAACCAGCAGTTGAATTTTGGAGGCCTGGTCAGACTAAGTGACTTGAGGATAGAGACATGGGATATTCTGAGCAACTCACATGTATTGAAAGGCGCATTTACACCTGTGTGGCGCATCAGGTATTGATAGTGAAAGCAAAGGAAATCGAAAAAATATGAAGTAGGTTGTAGGTTGCCAAAGACGGGGAGTTTGGCAAAGTCACTTCAGAGTAGCTCTAAGTCACTCTAAGTTACTCGTATCGTTATTTATCATCAACTATGTCTAACAAAAACTAGATTCTGGAATTATTTCACAACTCCTCAAAAATGGCAAAGGCATATCAGCACGAAATTCAATCCATATTAAAAGTTAATTATGCCTAAATAATGCTGCAAATAAAGACTTGTTACATTGTCGAGCCATCAGGGGCTGACACACTAGAAAACATTCTACGTCCATCCTAAATTGCTCAACAACTCTGCTTTAACCTCTTTCCAAGAAATTTCAAGAGACTGAGTAATTTAAATAGTCTCCCCTGGCTTAATCCAGCATATCCAGTTTAATTTTTAAATTATTTTGGCAAATTTAGCAGAATACGGCCCTTTCGGAGAACAACATTTCATTAAAATTTAGGAGGGACGCATAATTCTGCTTCAAATTTACAGAATTTTTTTATTTATTGAACTGTATCTGCTTTTAAATTTTTGTCCTGCTTGTTGACTTTAAAAAAGGAACATGATGCTACACTTAAACTGGTACCCCTGTGACGCCAAAGTTTCGAACAACCCACCACAGCAATTCATTCGTGCCTTTATTTGTCAATTATTTAAACCGCCAGTGACCAGTTTTATGCAATGTTCTAAACAGCGCCATTTAGTCACGGCTTCGGCCACGACTACGATAGTTGTTTATAAAATAAATGAGTCTATGAGTCTACTATGAGTCTATAACGGCTACTGTCCCTACAGGTAAATCCAGGTTCGCAGAAGAACATTAATTATTATAGGTTTCTGCCCAAGGCAAAATTTTGCATGACCAAATGCTTGCCATCTTTTTGTATAGTCTTTGGTTTTTCGAAAATAGAATATATGTTCCAAAAAGCTGGTATGTTTTTGTCAAAATTTGCTGCAAAGATTCATCATAATTAAGCTTTTGCTAGTCCCCTTTAATAAGAATAAACCGGGTCTTTGCTCAAGTCAGGTCAAGTGTAAATTCTGGTCCACTGTTTAAAACCCTGAAATTGATTTATAACTTAAGAATTTTTGTTGGTTAAGCTTATCTTCAACTTTATTAGATTTTTTGAGAAATTCGATTGCTCTGCCATCTACACTTAAGTATTTAACACATTAACTTAAATGCGTTTTAAAAGTTATAGAGGTGTTATAATAAAACAATAAAAAAAGAACTCTTAAAATGAATAAAAAAATAAACTGCGTAAGACAATATGATTTGTCAACAATATTGGCATGTGACAATATGTCATAGCCTATATCAAGACAATACGACAATACAATATGATAATGTGATATTCACTTCCAAGTACTTACAGGCTTCATTTGGCAATTAATATTTAGTTTCAATACACAAATATACATCCGCAGCCCAATAAAAGGATATGTGGTTGGGTGTGGAAAAAGTAACAAGAGATTAAGAAAAGTGAATAAAAAAGTAACCTTTTCATTCAACTAATCTTAATATTTCATATGAATTTGAAAAAATGGAAGGTCAAAGTTCCCAAATAAAATGGAACAGACGCAAGAGAGGGAACATAAAATGCAAGAATATATTAAGAAGACCTAAGGGGTAAGAGGAACGTATAAAAACAACAAAAAAGACAGTAGATACAAAGTAAATACAAAGAACATAGGAAAAGTGGTTAAAACTAGAAAAATATGTATATGTGGAGGGGAGAGGGGGACGAAGAGTTCCCTTCCTCTCTCGCGTACAAGCCTAACATTGATGGAAATATTACTTTGGAAAACATGACAGAATAAAAGAAAAAGACAGCAAACCTTATTGATTATGCTATAGTAAACCGAAGACTGACAGGATCATTATAAGATACTAGGGTATATAGGGGTACTGCTATTGATGTTAAAATTAAAGATCACCATCTAGCAGGGCCAAGGGTTAAGTTAAAGCTAATATATCGGAAAGGTAACTACCTCCCGGGAAATTATGATGTTGGTAGACTCCATGATGAGAATTTGAGAGAAACTTTCCAGGAACAGTTGAATACTAAATTTGAGAGTTTAAAATTTGATAATGTGGAAGATGGTTGGAATAATTTTAGAAAAATAATTTGTGAAGTTGCTGAAGGTGTATTAGGGAAGAAAGCTAAAACTGCAGCTAAACATATTAGTGAAAAAGTTTTATGTTTAATAGAAAGGAGAAAGTACTTCTACAAGAATTATCTGAGTGATAAATCGTATGAAAACAAAAGAAATGTAAAGAAAGTGGAGAAAGCATTAAAATATGAACTAAGGAGGTGTGAAGTGGAGGCCATGGATAAAATTGCCGAGGATCTGGAAGATGCAGATAGACGGCATAATAGTAAAATTTTGTACTGGCTCGTTGACAATTGAGAGGGAGTAGTCAATACGGACTTGTCCCAGTTAAAGATAGGAATGGGGTCGCAATTAGCGATAAGGAAAAAACTAAAGAGAGATGGGCCGAACATTTTGAGAACTTGCTTAACCGAGATAGAGTTGCAGGAAAAAATATAGAGGAAAATGAAAAAGTTTGTGAGACCTTGGATGTGAAGGAAGATTTGTTTTGTGAGGAGGAATTAGCAACAGTACTAAAAAGATTAAAAAATAATAAGGCTCCAGGGGCTGATAGGATGGTAAATGAGTTTCTTAAATATGGTGGCTCTGAGGTTAGAAATGAGTTATTGAAGATTATGAATATGATTTTTGAAAAAGGGGAAGTATCTAACGATTTTAGGAAAACCTCAATTAAGCCACTATATAAGAAAGGTGATAAAAGTGAGTGTGGTAATTACCGAGGCATTAGTCTGGTCTCTTTGGGTAGTAAATTACTTAGTAATATGATACTTTTTAGACTGAGAGATGCCGTAGACAAATTTTTAAGAGAAGAGCAGTGCGGTTTTAGAAAAGGTAGTGGATGTGTCGACCAAATTTTCACTCTTAGGATAATAATTGAGAAGTGCCTGAGTTTTCAAACTCCTTTGGTCCTCAGTATTATAGATCATGAGCAAGGATTTGATTCTGTTGATAGAAGGGCTTTAGAAAAGATTTTATCCTTGTATGGTAAACCAGACAAATATCTTAAAGTGATTAGTGTTATGTACGAGAATACCACTGCTGCAGTTAAGATAGGAAATGAGGTTAGCAGCTGGTTTTGTATTAAATAAGGAGTTAAGCAGGGTTGTGTTCTATCCTCCTTTATGTGGATTATTTTGATGGAGTTTGTCTTAAGGAGCACAGAAAAGGCAATGGGAGATCAGGAAATCAAATGGGGAGGAAAAAGTCTCCTGGACTTGGATTATTCTGATGATTTAAGCATCCTAGATGAAAGTGTGGGCAAAATGAATGAAGTTTTAGAGGTTTTGTGAGTTCAGGGTGCTAGAATTGGTTTGAAAATTAATGTTAGGAAGACTAAGTCACTAAGACTAGGAATAAGTGAAGATGAAAAGGTGATGTTGGGTAATGAAACGATTGATCAGGTGGGCAGCTTCACTTACCTTGGTAGTATTATTAGTAAAGATGGTCGGAGCAGTGAAGATGTTAAAAATAGAATAGCCAAGGCTCAGGGTGTTTTTTCACAGTTAAAAAAAGTCTGGAAGAATAGGAAGATAAGTCTGCAAACCAAGATTAAAATATTAGAAGCTACAGTGATGACAGTGGTCAAATATGGCTCTGAAGCATGGACGCTCCGAAAAGCGGATGAAGATTTGCTAGATGTTTTCCAGAGAAATTACTTAAGGATTGTTCTGGGTACCCGGCTGACTGACCGTGTTTCAAACAATAGGCTATACGAAAAATGTCGGTTCAATACCGCTCTCTAGGGCTATAATGAGATAAAGGTTGAGGTGGTTAGGGCACGTTGTTCGGATGAAGGATGACAGATTACCGAAGATTGTTCTTTTCGTCCAACCATCTAGGGCTAAACGGAAAGCAGGTCGTCCCCGTCTGGGGTGGGAGGACGTCATAAAGAAAGATTTAAAGGAAATGGGAACTTCGTGGGCGGGTGTAAAAAGAATAGATTTGGGTGGCGGAGGAGCGTGCGTAGCTGTGTTGGCCTCAGGCGGCTTGGTGCTGCCGGTGAGTTGCTAGTAGTAGTATATATATATATATATATATATATATATATATATATATATATATATATATATATATATATATATATATATATATATATATATATATATATAATACTATTTATGTGAGTGACATCATTTTTACATACATCACTATTGCAATGACGTTGTCACACTTGTCACACTTATGTGGAAAAATTGAAGGTTTTCATGTATGGAGAAGTGCATTAAATTGCTTAAAGAGCAAAAAATTGGTAATTGCAAAACTATTTGTATATATTTTGACAATGGATTACAACAATTCCAAAACCTTAAAAAAGATAACCAAATGTCAGAAGCTCAGTCAGTTTGAAAACTATATGAGTCTTGAACAGTCTTGGAAAGTATAAACAAAATCAAATTGAATATAGATTTATTAGATATTAATTGTTGAAAGATCCATCAGTTCAAGATTTTTTTTCACTGTAATTTTTATTTTCATTTTCAATGCTGTAAGAACTGGAAA
>NC_142798.1:23929909-24023048 GCF_049724085.1 Artemia sp. Qi Xiang Cuo | reverse complement strand
GATGGCATTCCCAACTCTGAAACAGGAGATTCAATATCTGTATAGATTTATCGTAATTCTAAAACATTTAACTTTTAGCTTTTCGGCATTCCGTGGACTAGAATGATAGTTTTATACCATAATTCGCTTGAAAACCCCTGTACTGAAGAGACAAAGTCTTTTTCGCTAAAATAAATGTCAATGTTACCAGTTTATTTTATAGCAGTAGGAGTAGCTTTTAGAAATGAACACGCCTCATACGGCAATCCCGCCTCTGAAACAGGAGATCCAATATTCCTTTAGATTTTCAGAAATTCTAAGAACATTTAACTTTTAGCTGGGACTTTCAATCAATCGAAAGGGGATGCATGTTGCATTCATACCCACAAGTGTATCAACCTAGTACAAAATAACTCATTAAACTTAACCCTCGTTCAACTAAACCTCGGTTTAACCCCACCCTTCTGATGTAGATGTAAATGAGACCCAATTTTATAACCGCGAACCTGAAATCGATTACCTGAATACAAGTTCAACAAAATTTCCGATTTTTGCATAACCTCCCCTTGTCTCAGCCCTCATGCAACCCAGGGGACATTTTTCAGCAAAAATGTCAAAACACGCAAAGGGGGAAATTCTATTTTGAGAAATTCTCGTTCCCACCCATCCCGCGCACTGCGTGGGAGTTTGGTCAGTGTTTACTCATTCCAGGAACGACATCCGGACTTCGGCAAGGCGATAAAGGAGGTAAAAAAAATGGTCTTACTCGAGATAACTTAAAAAGTAGTAATAATAGGGAAATTATCATATCATTTCTAGGACATACACTCCCCTGACGTCACAGTATCCCCTGTTTCTAGCGCTCAACTAACAAGATTCCCGCCCCTGGCAGGCCCGCCCAAGATTCCAAGCGTTCTATTATTTCTTCTATATTGCCAACATTCCCATCCATTTTTTGCATATTGTTTTTCTGAATGATTCCCAGGATTTCCTTTACCAGCTCTAATATGGATGACGGTCCAGCACGGTACACACACACACGAATTCTGTGTAATAACGGCGTTGCACATCTTAAGCAAAGATACGTAATCGGAGAGGTTGGAAAATCCCCTTGCGAGAAGGATAGATACCCAAACCGTTAAAAAGTATACTTATGGTCCAGAGCGGAATGGCGCTGAGACACTGTTTTCACTTAACTAACCCTCATCACTCCACTCCCCACCATCATCCAAATGACACCAGCCCCCCCCCCTCCCTAGGACATTCTCAATCTTCTCATTTCGAAAATAAACTTCTGGAATCACATTAAACAATAAATTTTTGAAATCAGAGAAGTCAACCTATCCCTTTCTTTACTACTGTTTGATACCCTAAGCACTTCACCTCACAATACCAGACTATTACTGCCCCTGTGACACACCACAGACATCGCCCCATCTCCCCCAAAGTACTTTTAAACATTTCTCGTTAAAAGTTTTACTTCAACTCGTTCATTCGGGTTCTCGCAAACAATTCACGCCACAGTACCACGCTGTAACTACTTTCTAGCACCCCTAAGACACCCCTCTACCATCAACCCCATCTTCACAAAACACTTTTCAGACATTTCTTGTTTAAAATTTCACTTCAAGTCATTCATTCAGGTTTTTGCAAGCAAGTCACGCCACAGTACCACACTATTACTGCCCCTACAACACCCCTCTGTCAGCACCCCCCCCCCCAAAAAAAATAAAATAAAAAAACATTTTCAGGCATTTCTTGTTATAAGTTTTATTTCAAGTCATTCATTCGAGTTTTGATAAGCAATTCACCCCACAATACCACACTATTACCTCCCGTACATCACCCCCTCCATCATCGCCCCATCTCCCCCAAAACACTTTTTAAGACATTTCGTGTTTAAAGTTTTACTTCGAATAATTCATTCGGGTTTTCGAAAGCAATTTGCCCCACAGTACCACATTATTACTGCCCCTACAACACCCCTCTGTCATCGCCTTATCTCCCCCTCCAAAACCCTTTTCAGAAATTCCTTCTTAAAATTTTTACTTCAAGTCATTCATTCGGCTTTTCGAAAGCAATTCACCCCACAGTATCAAACTATAACTGCCCCTACAACACCCCTCCGGCATCACTCCATCTCCTCCAAAACACTTTTCAGACATTTCTTCTTAAAAGTTTTACTTCGACTCATTCATTGGGGTTTTCGTAAGCAATTCACTTCGCAGTACCACACTATAACTAGTCTCTAACATCCCTGCGACACAAGTCATCATCATTGTAAGCGCCTTCTAACGTTTGAAACACGCACACACACACAAAAACACGCACAAAACACACGCAAACACAAAACATACATACACAAAAACACACACACAAGCACAAAAAACACACATACAAAAACACACACACACAAAAAAACACCCACAAACACAAAACACGCACACACACACAACAAAAGCACACACACACACAAACACACACACACACACAAACAGACACACACAGACACGAAAACACACACAGACACGAAAACACACACAGACACGAAAACACACACAAACACACGCACACACACACACAAACATACACACACAAAAACAAACACAAAACCAGGAAACTTAGCTGTCATACAATGGGTTCATTTCAGAATATGGTTCCTGATACAAAATAATGTGAATGGTTTCATGGACGACTTGCTTGGGGCGCTGTACCATTGGAAGGGAATGACCTTGCAAGTCCTAGCGTGGTCAAGAACTATAGAAAAGAAAAAAATATGAAAGGTGTTTCGAGCGAAAAATGAAACGCCAAAAAAGACAATGTCTTGAGGCTTTTGGAAGAAAATATGTCAAAACGGTATTATCTGGCAGTGATGGATGTGCCGTTCATGCGTAAGATGGGCTGACCTTACATAAAGTGCGTGTTGCCATTAAGTTAATGAAAAAAAACGCTTTGGGGGTTCCGGGCGAAAAAAAGTATTACGTCACGGTGTTGCATAATCATTACGTAAGGTGTGAGCTGTCGTTACGTTATAAGCGGGGATTCCCCCGATGGGTTCCCGACGCAGGGTTACGTAAAATTGCGTCAAGCATATTAGAGCTGATGGTTTGAAACAGGGTAAGTCGTATGGTGTCATGGGAGTCCAGAAACATCTCGGAATTTCATCTAGAAATAGGACATGTGCTTGGAATCTTGACAGGGTGAGAATCTTGCCAAGGTGGTAAATCTTGCCTAGAAACAGGGCTCCGCTACAAACAGCTGACCGCATTGTACAGGTGCGAGGGTGTCGCATGAGTCAGAAGGCTGTCCTGGGAATTTGATAGGGCAGTCACATGACGAAACATGCGCTAGAAATCTTGCCTATAAACAGGTACAAGGGGTTAGGAGCTTCGCTTAGAATTCCCTATTATCCCGACCACACTCCAAGTAATTGAAACATCGGAGAATCTTGTCTGGGCATGCTAAATCTTGCCCGGAAATGACAAATCTTGCCTGGACATGCCAAATCTTGCCCGGGCGGAAATCTCACCAGCTAGAAACACGTCCAAGGGGTTAGGAGCTCCCCATATTATTGAAACTTGTACATTACCCCGACCACACTCCGATTAATAGTGTCATGGCACCTGGGAATCTTGCGAAGACTGGAATTTCGCCTAAAATTGCGGCGCCTGGTCACTTAAAGAGGAAATCGCCGTTAAACCATCTTCTTGAGCCGTCGAACCTATGGAAGAAAGGAGTAGTCCCTATGTGTGACACAGAAGTATTCATGACCCCACTACTAGCCGGGTCGCTCCTGACTTACAGCTCGTTATCACGAACTGTTTGAAACAAAAAAACAAAGTTTTTTTCAACTGAAAGTAAACGGAGCAAACGTTTCAACTTAAAACGAACAGAAAGTATTACGTATATGAGCGGCGTTGCCCCTCCCTCAATACCTTATTTTTCACGCTAAAAAACTAAAAATACAAAATTCGACGCAGATTGGAGCTTGAAAGCTCCACAGTAGGGTTCTCTGATATGCTGAATCTGACGGTGTGATTTTTCTCCTTTCTCGAAAATCGGGTAAAAATTCTCTGGCTTATAGCTTTTGTTGGGTAACATTTGACCTTAATGAAACTTATATATTTGAAATCAGCCAATGCTTTTGATGTATTTATTGACATCAAAATTTCGTTTTTTTTTGTTTCGGTTACTATTGAGCCGATTCGTTCCTTTCTTTACAGCTCGTTACCGTGAACTGTTTGAAAAACGATATTTTAAATAATATCCTAAATAATCTAAATGCTGAGAGAAGCCTATTAAATGAATCCAACCTTCTACATTTATTTTGGGGTCGAAGGGGATAAAATCGATTTTTCCATGGTGCCCAGCCCTGGGAACGGCCCTAAAACATTCGTTTTAGGGCCGTTCTAAAACATTCGGGTGAAATTAGTAGAACTGCCATCTAAACAAAATTATCAAGTATCTTATGGCAAAAGAATTTTTGTCAGTTGTTGATATTCGGCCTAATTTTCAGAGAATATCCTTAGACAAGTACAAATTTAATACTCAACCAAGTCCTTCGAACCTGACTTGGCTATATTAACTAATGAATACTCAATTGATACAATCCTGCAGAGATAAAAGATTGCGCAAAAAAAATATCAAACAAATAGAGTAGTTCATTTGGCCACACCGGAATCTATATGTAACAAAATTAGAATGTATGTCCGTCTGTCCTGTATGCAAGCCCGTATCTAGGGAGGGGTAGGGGGGTAGCCGTTTGATCTTCCCCCTTGAAAGGCTTGTCCAGCTCGTAAAAACGTAACAAAAATGCATATAAATTAATGTTGATGGTTTTTTTTAATTTGTTTGTACCTACCCCCCCCCTTCCCCGCCCTAAAAAAAGTCCTGGATACGGCCTTGCCTGTATGCATTACTACATTGTTCATCCAATCGCCAAGAAAACTTTAAAAAGCGGCTGAATACACTCTTGTGAAAGTTTTAGGTGTAAATCCCCCCCCCCACCCAAGCCCCTATTAATACTTTCTGTTCTGATTGAGATAACGAATCCTTCAACACAAATACTTGACCGTTCTTTTGGTTAGATTATTCACATTTTCTGCATATTCAATTGACGGGTTTGTCAATTATGAATTCTATCATCTAACGCACTTCCAAAATTATAAAATTTTCTTTTTTTTTAATTTCTGAATTTTGTGTTTAATAGCTTCGTTAATTTGTTATTGAACCTAAATTTTCATATTCTTTTAAATTTAAGAATACTGTCGTTGTTTTACGTGCGGGAAAAATTTTCCATGGGGGAACTGTCGAGAGAAATTTTTGAGGGGGGAATTTTCCGTGAATTTTCTTTCCTTTGAGATACCAGCAAGAAGCGACGGGTAAGGTAGTAGAATATAAAACTGAAGTTAGAAGAGGTCTAGAAACAACAGACTAGCACTCGTAATATTTTATGCATGTTTTAACTGTCCATAAAAGTGGAAACGGGCTGTAACTCAATATTACTAGAACAATGTTATACTCAGGAGATGGGTACTAAAATTTAACGCTTTTATGAATTAAGGCACTAATAGTAATAAAACAGAAATGGAAAAAAGAGAAAAATACACAGATTCTAATATTCTAAGAAGAAATTAGGATAGCCCTGTCAGAGGATAGTGAAGCAGCCATCAAATAAGATATAAAGGGAGATAAAAAGAAAGTTATTTGGAGAGAGAGAGAGAGAGAGAGAGAGAGAGAGAGAGAGAGAGAGAGAGAGAGAAACGCAAGATTAGGTAAATTATACAAAAAATATAACAAATTAGGAAATAACAATCAAACATTAGGATTCTAGAGAGTGTAAGGAAAGTAGCCACCCCTTTACCCCTCTGCGTAAACATCACGCCTCGTATTTTTGCAATATCTGTTGTTGGTTTTTTAACAGATTATCAGTTTTTGTAGTGAATCCACAAATACAACTGATTTTACAAAGTTCATTAAAGAAATGAATTGTTCATATTTTCCTAAACTTTTGAAATGTTGCCACTTTTGAACATAGAAGCTCCCATCGAAGAGTTAGTTATAAAGAGCTGTAAGTAAGAAGCAACAGGGGGTAATAGTAACCCAAACTCTAAAAAAAGAGTTTATGTAACCATGTGCGTATACAAAGAACCTGCTTTTCATCATGATTCCAAATATATAAAACTCATCAAATTTAAAGTAACCGATCAAAAGCTACAAGCCCGAGAAAATTTGCCTAATTTTTGAAAAGGGCAACTGATCCCCAAAAGGACAACTGATCTTGGTGAAACTTGCACCATCAAATTCAGCGTATCAGATAACGCTACTGTAGAGGTTTTTAAGCTAATATCTACAAAAAAATGGGGACTTTGCATTTTCTTTTTTGTTTTAGAAGGAAGACAACAGATACGTGTTTATTTCGCAGGAGTCATCGTATCGAAGCAATAGTCCGAGAAATCGGGTTAAGGCTCATCTGAATTAAAATTATACGTTTTACTGCGCTTCTTTAAGTAGCCGAAAAGATTTTACCACAAAAAGTAGCGATTTCTACCACTTTGTGGCAGAAAAGCTTAAAGAGTGGAGGCCGAGCGTAATAGGCCCTTGATATATTAAGCTTTAACTTGGCTCTTTAATTTTATTTTGAATTTCATATTTTAATTTCTTGAAATAAACAGAAATGACAAGAGCTAGAATCTTAGGCATGATCATGGACTATATTTTGTCACCTGGTGAGTTCCTATGGCACATGTCCTATGGTAAATGTGGGCAAAATAGTAAGGTAAGTCTATGGAGTAACTGTTTCCTCGTTTTCAAAGTAAAAAAAGGTTTCGCTTCCACGTCCATCGGGATGGGATAGTTTTTGCTGTTTTTTCTTTAATTCTTGTTTTTATTTTTTATATTTAGCAAGAGCTGTTAATTGGAAACGTAAAACTTGAAATAACAAGACACTCTATTGCCCCTGAATTAAAAATGTAGCAAAATCTAGATAAACAAACTATAGGCCACTACAGGTTAGGGGAATCAGTAATTAAAAAAAAACCTTCTACAAATACCTCTCCTGTATCTTCAGCAAGTTTTCATGGTGTCAGCTGTCAACGAGAAAAGCAAAGAGAGAAAAAGTTGAGCAGATAAAAATAAAAAATTTGATTCAAAATTAAAATAAATTAATAAAAAACAGTGAAAATTAAAACAGCAAAGAATGAAATTATATACAAGAAAAATTAAAATCCGAACAAAGATACAGTAAAGCCAACTATGAAAAAATCAGTGTTTTAATTCCTATTGTAAGATTTAGAGTACATAGTCGCGGTTCTGGCCTCTCTTTCACCTGGGGCAAAATCTTGATTAGCTTCCCTCCCTGTGTCCCAAAGAATTTTAAGGCCAAATTTAAACCAAATTTTCATTTATTAACAAAATTGTCCATGTGTTTAATTCCGATTTTTTTTTACTTTATCCTCTGCAAAATTATTAATTATCCTGTCCCGATTGATTACTTCTGGGAAATATGAAAATTTCGGATTCAATTTGCTTATACTTTACTGCCAATTCCGCCCTCTACTTTATTTTAGTAAAAAAGAAGTTTCAAAAATTACAAAATGATTGTAACCATTAAATTAATCATTTGAAAGTTTGCGCTCCTAGAATTTCTGCGCCCAGGGCAAGTGTCCCCTCTATCCCCACCCTAAAACTGCCCCTGAAATTACTATTAGTTTTTCTGTATCTTCGTGTACTCGTTTTATTGTTTCTTTCTCATAATGAATTCCGCGCTAGCTGACTGCAATTTTAAAAAGTGGGTCTACAGCTCAGACTGGGGCTAATATGGTGTGTTCATTCTATTACTGCAAAATTAAATAAAAAAAACATATTTCTTTCAACAGAAAGTAAGGAGCGACATTAAAACTTAAAACGAACAGAAATTATTCCGTATATGAAAGGGGCTGTCCCCTCCTCAACGCCTCGCTTTTTACGCTCAAGTTTTTTTATTGTTTAAAAAAAATTATTGTTTTAAAAAATAAAGTTATAAGACAGAGTCAAACTTTACCGTAAAGAGCGAGGCGTTGAGGAGGGGACAGCCCCTTTCATATACGGAATAATTTCTGTTTGTTTTAAGTTTTAATGTCGCTCCTTACTTTCTGTTTGAAAAAATATGCTTTTTTTATTTAATTTCTGAACGTTTTGAATTAATGCAGGTTTTGAAACTAGCTAACCGTATATGAATAATTAAAACAAAATTTGCGTATTAATTTTCTGTTTTTTTGGTTAATTGGCTTCTAAAATATTTGATTCTACGAATTTGAGAACAAAGAGTGGGGGAGGGTGGCTAGTTGCCCTCCATTTTTTTTTGTTCCTTATTTATTTATATATTTAGAATCAGGATTATACGCATATTCTTTTGATATATTTATTGACATTAAAATTCAGTTTTTTAAAGTTTCGATTACTATTGAGCCGTGTCGCTTGTTTTTTTTTATTACATATACGTTATTACGTACGCTAGGGGGGTTTTGCGCTAAACTTCGAATTTTGTTTGAATCACAAATCCCTGAATCACAAAGGTGGTTTCATTAGAATAGATAGCTCTTTTGAAAGTACTGAAAAAAAATTTAGCGTAGAGAGCGAGTTATTGACTAGGGGGCGAACCCCCCAAATACTTAATAATTTCTGTTCGTTTTAAGTTTTAATGTTGCTCCTTACTTTCAGTTAAAAAAATTGTTTTTTTATTGAATTTCTGATCGTTTTTTTTAATAATGCTGGAAAATCTGGCACCCCCTTCATAAAAATATCCCTTCCCCCAAGGAAACATCCTTCTACGTAACCCGCTCCTTCGATCCCCCCCCCCACCAGATAAAATCCCTGCTGAAAATGTCTGTATACTTCCCAATAACCAAAACTATCAGTAAACAATGGGCAAAGTTCATAACTTGCAGTCCTTCCCCCAGGAACTCTGGGGGATTAAGTCATCCTCAAAGACATATTTATTAGATTTTCGACTACGATGGACTAAATGGCTATCTCAAAATTTTGATTGGGTGACTTCGGGATAACAATGAGCGTGGGAGGGGGCCAAGTTTCCCTCCAATTTTTTTGGTAACTTAAAAAGGGCACTAGAACTTTTAATTTCCGTTCGAATGAGCCATCTCACGATATTATAGGACTACCTGATTGATACGATCATCCCTAGGAAAAAAAAAGAAAAAAAAACATGCATCCGTGATCTTTCTTCTGGCAAAAAATACAAATTCTACATTTTTCCAGATAGGAGCTTGAAACATCTACAGTAGGGTTTTGTGCTACGCTGAATCTGATGGTTTGATTTTTATTAAGTTTGTCACTTTTAGGGGATGTTTCCCCCTTTTTTCGATAAAACTTATATATTTGAAATCAGGATAAAAATCCGATTCTTTTGATGTATCTACTGATATCAAAATTCTGTTTTTTAGAGTTTCGGTTACTATTGAGCCGGGTCGCTCAGTAGGAGGAGGGTTTGAATACAGGGCAAGATTTAAAGTCCTTGGTAAAAGTCTATTTCTAGGCCAATCAGAGGGCTAGATTACTACCGGGATGAGGTGACATCACTTGACTTCTAGGAATTATTAGCATTGGATTTGCGCAATACCCCCAAGAGGTATTAGCAAGTGAAACTAATATAAGGAAGGATTGTCAGTATCGTTGATATTAGTGTGAGAATAGACTGCAAGGAGGGGTAAAAGTTTGACATTACTCGTTTATTTATTTGGCAAGATATATATATTTGGCGTGAGCATGCTCTTTTGTCTCTTTTTAAGGTTCTTGCAGATGTGGAAGGTTCCCGGGATTTTATTGTTCAATGTGCACTGGATATTGCCAGAGCATTGGATTCATATATTTTTGCTCAGATCTTGGTAGAAGCTCTCTAGAGAGTAATTGGCTTCTCAGTTATAAGGTGTCTTCGATACATGTATAAACATCTTCAGTAGGAATGACAGTGCCAGCGTGGACGGGAGTGACGTCACAGTCAGTTTATTGATCCATTAACGGGTCAATGAAACCATTTTCAAGGTCGATTTATCTGTTGTTCGTCTAAGTGTAATGACTCCAGGCCGAAGTTTGCACATGCGCATTAACGGGAACAGATGTATTGATCCACTCGAGGGGGAAGTGGATTTCTGAGAACTTGATTTACATAATCGGTGGCGGAATGTATTGATGCACGAGTCTAACGGAAACAGGATCACGTGTTTCTTTCAAAGCCAATCAGGGAAGTTATGCAAGGTTTTCCATTACATCACAATTTGCCCTTAATATTTTGTATATAACGGACATGCGGTTAAATTATCATAAAGTTTTAAGACCCAATGGAACAAGCATCGGATATTATTGATTTGGAAGCTTTGGCTACATCAATTTATAATGTGAGTTCAGTTTAGTAAATTTTCTTAGTTTATTTCCAAATAAAATCATTTTACATACTCACCCCTCCAGTAAATTCAAAATCAGGGGGTACCCCCCCCCACAATACAAACTCCACTGTATGATGTTTATAGTCGATAGAAAGCGTAAAATACGCTCTTTTTTACCATATAAACCTCCCCCCTCCCCCTCTGTTTACGACTTTAATTCTTTCATTGGAAATAATTGTTTTTTGAACTCTCTTTTTGACAGCCTACTTCCGTCAACTCTTAATATACTGACCCCCTTATAACGCTAAACCGCGAATATTTAAATAGGGAATAATCATTGACACCCCACAATTGCACTTCCTGCTTGTTAATTCACTTGAATTACGTCAACGGTTCAACCAAAGGTTTCACTGAAAAAGGATACTTTTTGATCAAATTAACGTCTCAGCTTCTTCATCACAAATTTTACTTTTGCTTTACTGAAAAGGGAGAGGGGCTTTCTTCTGTAAAAAGAGGAAGGGGGATTGTTAAGAGGGGAGGGATGTTGGTTTCATATAATATTCGTTTTCTAGTTTGATTACTCAGTGTTTATATGGGGGGGAGGGGGCAATGCCTCGATTCTAATACATTCGTTTTAAGGTGAAAAGCAACTGTTTCTTCGCGTGAAAAGTAAGAGGGGCGGGTTTAAGAAAAAGATACATAGCTTTATTATGCGTAAATTGAATAACATTTTTAACCTATGATCGCAAATTTTAGGCCTACAAGCTGTGGGTTAACGAGCTTTTTTTTCTATTTTAAAGCCTATAGACTGGAACATTTAAATTTTTTTTCTAAATGGTAAAAATAGAAACATTGATTTCTATCCTAAGGCTATAGACTACTGTTTGTCAAGATTTATTTTTCATAAGTTATATAATAAAACGTTTGATTTCTGAACCTAGTTTATTTATCGCAAAATTTTACTTTTTGCTTTACTGAAAAGGGGGAAGGGGGCTTCTTTGAATGGGATGAATATACCCGTGATCTATTAAATGACACTGAGAATAAGAAGGAGACCACTAATATCACTAAGGAAATTAAAGACATTGTGTTATAGATTTCAGAAATATAGTTTCATTTATTTATTATTTTCTTAGGCTTAAGGGTCGAGGTTTCAGAATTTAAAGAGACTATTTTCCCTATTTTAATATATTTATTCAGATGATTACTGACTCAATATGGGTACAATCTGATAACCAAAATTCAGTGTTTGTTGTTTACTAGAAATTCACAGAAAATGGGCGCCGTCCCTCGTACTGGTAAAAGTTAGGTTAGATGGTTTTCAGACAGGACAATATAAATCAGAAAAACATGAAATGGGTTATAAAAGAATAAAATAAAAAACAATAACACACGCGATTTAAGGGAAAATGGATGCCCTTCCTCTTACTAGTAAAGGTTAGGTTAGATCGTTTTCAGAAGGACAATGCAAATGGAATAAACATGAAATGGGTTATAAAAGAATAAATAAAAAAAATAACAAGCACAATTTAAGGAAAAATGGACACCCTTCCTCTTACTGGTAAAGATTAGGTTAGATCGTTTTCAGACAGGACAATGCAGATGGGAAAAGCATGAAATGGGTTATAAAAGAATAAAAAACAATAACACACGCAATTTAAGGGAAAATGAGAGGAGAGGACTCTAGGGGAGGAGGAAGTGTCTTTGAGGGAAGGAGAGCAGCTGGTCAACAGCTCAACATTAACTTTTTTTCCGATGTTATATTTATAATTTTTTTCGTTACGCAAAGCAGTAGTTTTCAAGTGTATATTTAATGTTATCCAGCCTCCTTTAAGTGAAAATGAATTATTCTAAGAAAGTCAGCTGTATTTGTTAGACTGTCAGAAACAATACATATCTCTTTAATTTAAGCGCTTTTTTCAGCTATAATAATATATGGTGTGATTGACACAGAATATATTGGTCTGAAATATTCCTCAACTGGCATTATTTTCAAATCAGATTTCTTACTCCTAGACGAACAACGATGTGAAATTCATAGCTATAAATGGAACGTCAGATACAATATGTATAAGTACGAGAAAAACAGATGGAGTCCAACACTAAATTTTATGTATCGAAACGGCTTTTACGTTAAAACCATAAGACCACGTAATGAAAATGGCTATGAAATAAAACATGTACAAGAGGAAATATGTTGTTTTTTCAGTGTGCAAGCTGTATATGTTAAGGGAAACGTGCCAACTGATAAACTCTTACTAGATAAATGTGATAAAGACATAGCATTATTCAATTTAGAAGACTTCAAATGTGAGAAATACCTGAATTCAGTACATGATCCGGAAGATGAAGTTAGATATTTTGCTCAATGGGTGCCGGAAAAGATACCTGACATGGAAAAATGCATTAGATTCCCAAAGACCTAAACTCATGCTTCTCCTCATATCAAATGGATTAAGCTTTTTCTTAAATATGTCAATATGTATTTTTTCAAAATGTTTTTTCATATGTATAAGCAATAAACATCTTAAGCCTCAACCATCTTTATTCTTTAGAATAGTTCATCGCCATGAAAATTATACTTTCAGATTCAACATGTCAGGGAACACTCGTTCAGGATAGACATGTTGGAGAACCCTAAATGGTCATCCCTAAATAGGTAAGTTAACCCTAAATGGTTAAAGAATTTTTCTGAAATCACACTTTCAGATTCAATATGTCAGGGAACACACTTTCAGGTTCAGCATGTTGGAGAACTATAAATGCTCATCCCTAAAAAGGTAAGTTAACCCTAAAAGGTTAAAGAACTTTTCTGAAATCACACTTTCAGATTCAGCATGTCAGCGAACACACTTTCAGGTTCAGCATGTTGGAGAACCCTAAAAGCTCAACCCTAAAACGGCAAGTTAACCCTAAAAGGCTAAACAATATTTCTGAAATAACACTTTCAGATTCAGCATGTCAGGGAACACACTTTCAGGTTCAGCATGTAGGAGAACCCTAAATGCTCATCCCTAAAAAGGTAAGTTAACCCCAAAAGGTTAAAGAATTTTTCTGAAATCACACTTTCAGATTCAGCATGTCAGGGAACACACTTTCAGGCTCAACATGTTGGAAACCCTAAATGCTCATCCCTAAAAAGGTAAGTTAACCCTAAATGGTTAAAGAATTTCCCTGAAATTACATTTTCAGATTCAGCATGCCAGAAAAGTCATACATTACTTTTCAACTCCTTTTATATCCCAACACCAAATTTTCGTAATGAAAAAGAAATATATTACAGATCAATTCTAATTTTTTTCCTGAGAAATCCACTTCACTTTCAATTTTTCTCAAAGAGATGAAAAATTTTAAGTCCTGTTCCAGATTTTTTCATAGAAGACAGAAAAAAATTATACTTTGATAGTGAATATTCACCATGAAGATAATGAACTCCACTTTAATTCTGAGTTTTCTCGAAGAAGTGCAAAATGTTCAAGTTCTCTTCTGAAATTTCTTAAAGAAGAGAAAAAGTTAGCTCAATTCTGAAATTTACCAGAGGAAATGAAAAAAGGCTTCGACTACAGTTCTTAATTTCTTACAGACATAAATAATTTAAAGTCCTGTTCCGAATTTTTCTAACGCAGACGGAAAAATTTCTACTACAACGCTATATATTTTCCATTAAGATAAAAAGTTCCATTTAAATTCTGAATATTCTTAAATTCAGTTCCAATTTTTTAGCAAGACATGAAAAAATTTAAAGTTCTGTTCCAGATTTTTCATGGAAGATAAAAAAAATTTATACTATGATCGTGAATATTTTCAATAAAGATAATAAACTCCAGTCTTAATATTTTCCAGAAAGATAAAAAGTTGTACTTCAATTTTAAATTTTCTCAACAAAGTGAAGAAAAGATCAACTTCTCTTCTGAATTTTCTCAATGAAAAAAGAAATTAGTTATTGATCAATTCTATTTTTCCAAATAATATGGAAAGGTTCCACTTCAGTTCAGATTTTTCCCGAAAGACATAAATTTAGTTTTCATGCAATTTTTTGGTAGAAGATATAAAAAGTTACACATTGATCGTGAATATTTCACTATGAAGATAAGGAGCTCCACTTTAATTCTGAGATTTTTCCCAAAGACATAAACAAATTTAAAGTAATGTTCTAAATTTTAGTGTAGAAGATACGAAAAGTTATACTATGAATGTGAATATTTTGCAGGAAGATAAAAAGCTTCATTTTATTTCTAATTTTCTCAACGAGGTGAAGAAAAGTTCAAGTTCGCTTCTGAATTTCCTCAATGTAAAAGAAATAAGTTACAGATCAATTCTATTTTTTCCAGAGAAAACAAAAATTTTCTACTTCAGTTCAGATGTTCTCAAAGAGATGGAAAAATTTAAAGTACTGTTCCAAATTTTTCATAGAAGATAGAAAAAGTTATACTTTGATCATGAAAAGTTAACTCAATTCTGAATTTTACTAAAGAACTTACAATTCAATTCTAATTTCTCCAGAGAAAAATAAAAATCTTCCACTTCAGTCTTTAAGTTCATCAAGATATAAAGAAATTGAACTGGTCTGAGATACAGCTGACAGAATGCGAGAGTGCAGCCATAGAACAACTGACAAGAAGAACATCGTCCGCATTAACAAGATACAAGACATCAATTCCATCAGAAATGAAAGTCAAAGGCAAGAATAAAAGAATGGGAGAAATACACAGCCTAAAAATATTTGGAAAAAGCACACCACATTGACAGACCCCACGCCAAAGAAACACCTTTGAATCAGAAACTACTCCATTACATTTTACCGGAATAAAAGAGTTTAAATACCAGTACTCTAACAAAACAACAATAGAAAGGTTAATATTGTTCGAAAAAAAGGACTAGAGTGCATGTGAGTGGATTATACTTTCGAAATATGTGGAAAGATCATGATCACAGGTATGAAGAAGAGATTGATCATTAACAGATTGCAACAGGAGGGAACCTAGAACACGATGGGCGTGCTGACATCCCAGCCTTTTTTGAAAGCCAAATTTGTTTTCACCAAAATTAACATTTTTTGAAATGAAAGGGAGAAGAATATATTCAAAAAATTTGCTAAGAGTGCACAACACAGTAATTGGTCGATAAGAACTACACTCTGACGAAGTTTTTCCATGCTTCAAAACCAAGGTGACTGTGCCACGGAGAAAGCTATCGGGAACCGTAGAAGTAGATAAACACATTTGAAACAGTAGCTGAAGATGATCAGTCAAAGTTGGTCAAAACTACTTTGAGATGATAAGACACAAGTCCGTCTTGATCAACAGATCTAGATTGCATTTTCTTAATAGCTTGACCAATATCAACTGTAGAAACTGGTAATATATTACTCTGAGAAATATGATCAGGCAAACACAACTCAAGAAGGTTACTAAAAAGCAAATGTCCCCCCCTAAACTAATTTTACAACTTGAAGTACTCATTCTTTTCACCCACAACTCTACTTTATGGCTTTTTGAATACCCCAACACCAAGCAGAGCTTACACAACAAAGTGAAGAAAAATTTCAAGTTCTCTTCTGAATTCTCTCAAAGAAAGGAAAAAAGTTATAGTCCAATTCTAATTTTTTCCAAAAAAAATAAAAAATCTCTGACTTCTCTGATAAACATTCTAAGCGTTGACATGCTAACGTATCCTAAAATAATAGAAATCTAACAAAGTAATGCATAAAATATTTTTATTGAAATAACAACATGTAGAATATTAACATAAAAGTATATTACATTATTAGACACTATTAATATTATTGAGCCACTTTCAACATTTTTGAATCTGATCCATAAAATAAATCATTAGATTCTCTCTTGACACTAGAGTTACTCACTTCTCTTAGTTCATAACTACTTGAATAATAATCATTATTCCATTCTGAGTCATATACAATTTTTACTGGGATGACACATACAGGTTCAATACACATTTCATCCTTGGAATTATTTAATTCAATGACCATATGATCTTTGCTAGTAATAATGTTCACTTATACTTTATTCTCCATTAATTTATCTTGACATTCATTAGTGATATTGGCTGCCAATGCTCTTTTTATTTTGACTGTGATTTCATTGTCTATTATCACATTATTTATACAGAGGTAACAGTCCTGGCACGTTGACAAGATATGATTTATGATGTTAGTGATGCAGTTTGCACGTCTTCTATTTCCCTTTGCTTTCATTCGAATGCTAACACCGGAAAGATGACGATAAGATCTGTCAACTGGTAACTTGTTTCCAGAACCACTAGCTAGAATTTGTCCATCTTCATCAACTATTATTTTTATGTTGGCATTCTCTTTGAGCACTAGCTTCTCTGAAAATGATACTTTCTTATATCCACCATACGACATATGAAAATTCTTGAGTACTCCAAAGGAATTTAACTCCTCACTTTCATGACAACGTAGGCATACATTCCTAATAAGATCTCCGCAACTACTTTTTTTATAGTTCAAATATATCTCTTTGTCAGCATTGAAGGCAACGATGACTTTATCATGCATACACGCTTTCCTCGAATAATTCATTTTCACTTCTTTTTAAATATGATGTCGATGTTTATCCGTCCAATAGATGAAAATTACTAATCTAATACATGCAATAAACTAGATAGTCTCGATAACCTACCATGGAGTACCACTGGTAAAGCCACTACCGATGTAAGAGCAAGCATAGAGTACGATTGCTATAGCCGCAAGCATATTTCATGTTGTCATAGATGGCAGCACACCCACTCAGACACACAGTCATAGTGAGAGACAGGCAAAAAGTTAGGTTATTTTAGGTTAACTTAGGTTAGGTTAGGTGAGAGATAAACAAAAAGTTAGGCTAAGTTAGGTTCACCTAGAGTGGTGCGTCACTCGAGACTTATCGACACTATCTAGTTTATTGCATGCATTAGATTAGTAATTTTCATTCATTGTACGGATAAACACCGACATCATATTTAAAAAGAAGTGATAATGAATTATTCGAGGAAAGTGAGTTTGCATGATAAAGTCATCGGTGCCTTGAATGCTGAAAAAGAGATATAGTTGAACTATGAAAAAAGTAGTAGTGGAGATCTTATTAGGAATGTATGCCTACATTGTCATGAAAGTGAGGAGTTAAATTCCTTTGGAGTACTCAAGAATTTCCGTAAGTCAAATGGTGGATATAAGAAAGCATCATTTCTAGAGAAGTTAGTACTCAAAGAGAATGCCAACATAAAAATAATAGTTGATGAAAAGGGACTACTTCTAGCTAATGGTTCTGGTAACATGTTAGCTGTTGATAGATCTTATCGTCATCTTTCCGGTGTTAGCGTTCGAATGAAAGCAAAGATAAATAGAAGACATGCATACTGCTGCACCAACATCATAAATCATATCTTGTCAACGTGCCAGAACTGTTACCTCTGTAAAAATAATGTGAACATATACAAAGAAATCACAGTCAAAATAAAAAGAGCTTTGGCATACAATATAACTAATGAATGTAAAGATAAATTAAGGGAGAATAAATCGTAAGTGAACATTATTACTACTAAAGATCATATGGTCATTGAATTAAATAATTGCAAGGATGAAATGTGAATTGAACCTGTATGTGTCATCCCAGTAAAAATTGTATATGACTCAGAATGGAATAATGATTATTATTCAAGTGGTTATGAACTAAGAGAAGTGAGTAACTCTAGTGTCAAGAGAGAATCTAATGATTTATTTTATGGATAAGATTCAAAAATGTTCAAAGGGGATCAATAATATTAATAGTGTCTAATAATGTATGTAATATACTTTTATATCAATATTCTACATGTTGTTATTTCAATAAAAATATTTTATGCATTACTTTGTTATATTTCTATTATTTTAGGATACGTTAGCATGTCAACGCTTAGAATGCTTACTAGATTAGTCGGATATTTTTTATTTTCTTTGGAAAAAATTAGAATTGGACTATAACTTTTTCCTTTCTTTGAGAAAATTCAGAAGAGAACTTGAACTTTTTCTTCACTTCGTCGTATAAGCTCTGCTTGGTGTTGGGGTATTCAAAAAGCCATAAAGTAGAGTTGTGGGTGAAAAGAATGAGTACTTCAAGTTGTAAAATGGGTTTAGGGGGGGGGGAATTAAGAAAGGACTTGTTCTGAAAAGATATAAGAATTCAAGTTGTAAAATTGGTTCAGGGGGGACATTAAGAAAAGAACTTGTTCTGAAAGGATATAAAAAGCCTTTTGAAAGTATTGCTTGGTGTTGGGGTATTCAAAAAGCCATAAAGTAGAGTTGTGTTTGAAAAGAATGAGTAGTTCAAGTTGTAAAATTGGTTTAGGAGGGACATTAAGAAAAAAACTTCTTCTGAAAAGATATAAAAACTTCTTCTATCTTCTACGGAAAAATTTAGAATAGAACTTTAAATTTCTTTATGTCTTGATGAACTTAAAAACTGAAGTGGAAGATTTTATTTTTCTCTGGAGAAATTAGAATTGAATTGTAAGTTCTTTAATAAAATTCAGAATTGAGCTAACTTTTCACGATCAAAGTATAACTTTTTCTATCTTCTATGAAAAATTTGGAATAGTACTTTAAATTTTTCCATCTCTTTGAGAAAATCTGAACTGAAGTGGAAAATTTTTATTTTCTCTGGAAAAAATAGAATTGATCTGTAACTTATTCCTTTTTCATTGAGAAAATTCAGAGGAGAACTTGAACTTTTCTTCACTTCGTTGAGAAAATTAGAAACAAAATGAAGCTTTTTATCTTCCTGGAAAATATTCACATTCATAGTATGACTTTTCCTATCTTCTATACTAAAATTTAGAACATAACTTTAAATTTGTTTATGTCTTTGGAAAAAATCTCAGAATTAAAGTGGAGCTCCTTATCTTCATAGTGAAATATTCACGATCAATGTGTAACTTTTTTTATCTTCTACAAAAAAATTGGATGAAAACTTTAAATTTATGTCTTTGGGGAAAAATCTGAACTGAAGTGGAACCTTTTTATATTATTTGAAAAATAGAATTGATCAATAACTAATTTCTTTTTTCATTAAAAAAATTCAGAGGAGAAGTTGAACTTTTCTTCACTTCGTTAACAAAAATTTAAAATTGAAGTACAATTTTTTATCTTACGGGAAAATATTCACACTGGAGTTTTTTATCTTCATTGAAAATATTCACGATCAAAATATGACTTTTTTCTATCTTTTATGAAAAATTTAGAACAGAACTTTAAATTTTTCCATCTCTTTGAGAAAAATCGGAACTGAAGTGGAACCTTTTTAATTTCTCAGGAAAAAAATTAGAATTGATCTGTAATATATTTCTTTTTCATTGCGAAAATTTGGTGTTGGGATATAAAGGAAGTTGAAAAGTAATGTATGACTTCTCTGGCATGCTGAATCTGAAAATGTAATTTCAGAGAAATTCTTTAACCATTTAGGGTTAACTTACCTTTTTAGGGATGAGCATTTAGGGTTTTCCAACATATTGAGCCTGAAAGTGTGTTCCCTGACATGCTGAATCTGAAAGTGTGATTTCAGAAAAATTCTTTAACCATTTAGGGTTAACTTACCTATTTAGGGATGAGCATTTAGGGTTCTCCTACATGCTGAACCTGAAAGTGTGTTTTCTGACATGCTGAAATTGAAAGTGTGATTTCAGAAAAATTCTTTAACCTTTTAGGGTTAACTTACCTTTTTAGGGATGAGCATTTAGGGTTCCCCTACATGCTGAACCTGAAAGTGTGTTTCCTGACATGCTGAATCTGAGAGTGATTTCAGAAAAATTCTTTAACCTTTTAGGGTTAACTTACTTTTTTAGGGAAGAGCATTTAGGGTTCTCCTACACGCTGAACCTGAAAGTGTGTTCCCTGATATGCTGAATCTGAAAGTGTGATTTCAAAAAATTCTTGAACCTTTTAGGGTTAACTTGCCTTTTTAGGGATGAACATTTAGGGTTCTCCTACATGCTGAACCTGAAAGTTTTTTTTCTGACATGCTGAATCTGAAAGGGTGATTTCAGAAAAATTCTTTAACCTTTTAGGGTTAACTTACCTTTTTAGGGATGAGCATTTAGGGTTCTCCAACATGCTGAACCTGAAAGTGCGTTCCCTGACATGCTGAATCTGAAAGTGTGATTTCAGAAAAATTCTTTAACCATTTAGGGTTAACTTACCTTTTTAGGGATGAGCATTTAGGGTTATCCTACATGCTGAAACTGAAAGTGTGTTCCCTGACATGCTGAATCTGAAAGTGTGATTTCAGAAAAATTCTTTAACCGTTTAGAGTTAACTTACCTTTATAGGGATCAGCATTTATGGTTCTCCAACATGCTGAACCTGAAATTCTGTTCCCTGACATGCTGAATCTGAAAGTGTAATTTCAGAAAAATTCTTTAACCATTTAGGGTTAACTTACCTTTTTAGGGATGACCATTTAGGGTTCTCCAACATGTCTAGCCTGAAAGTGTGTTCCCTGACATGTTGAACCTGAAAGTATAATTTTCATGGCGATGAAGTGTTCTAAAGAATAAAGATGGTTGAGGCTTAAGATGTTTATTGCTTGAACATATTAAAAAACATTTTGAAAAAATACATATTGACATATTTAAAAAAAAGCTTAATACATTTAATATGAGGAGGAGCATGAGTTTAGGTTTTTGGATATCTGATGCATTTTTCCATGTCATGTATCTTTTCCGGCACCCATTGAGCAAAATATCTAACTTCATCTTCCGGATCATGTACTGAATCCGGGTATTTCTCACATTTGAAGTCTTCTAAATTGAATAGTGCTATGTCTTTATCACATTTTTCTAGTAAGATATTATCAGTTGGCACGTTTCCCATAACATATACAGCTTGCACACCAAAAAAACTGCATATTTCCTGAATTTCCTCTTGTACATGGTTTATTTCATAGCCATTTTAATTGCGTGGTCTTATGGTTTTAACGTAAAAGCTGTTTCGATTTATAAAATTTAGTGTTGGACTCCATCAGTTTTTCTCGTACTTATACATATTGTATCTGACGTTCCATTTATAGCTATGAATTTCACTTCGTTGTTCGTCTAGGAGTAAGAAAGCTGCTTCGAAAACAATGCCAGTTGAGGAATATTTCAGACCAATATATTCTGTGTCAATCGCACCAAACATTATTATAGCTGAAAAAAAGGGCTTAAATTAAATAAATATGTAATGTTTCTGACACTCTAACAAATAAAGCTCACTTTCTTAGAATAATTCATTTTCACTTAAAGGAGGCTGGATAACATTAAATCTACACTTGAAAACTACTGCTTTGAGCAACGAAAAAAATTATAAATATAACATCGGAAAAAAATTAACGTTGAGCTGTTGACCAAAAACTGCTCTCCGTCCCTCAAAGACAATCCCTCCTCCCCTGGAGTCCTCTTCTCTCATTTTCCCTTAAATTGTGTGTGTTATTATTTTTTTTATTTTATTCTTTTATAACCCATTTCATATTTTTCCCATTTGCATTGTCCTGTCTGAAAACAATCTAACCTAACCTTTACCAGTGAGAGGAAGGGAGTCCATTTTCATTTAAATTGCGTGTGTTATTGTTTTTTATTTTATTCTATTATAACCCATTTCATGTTTTCCCATTTGCATTGTCCTGTCTGAAAACGATCTAACCTAACCTTTACCAGTAAGAGAAGGCGTCCATTTTCTTAAATTGCGTGTGTTATTGTTTTTTATTATTCTTTATAACCCATTTCATGTTTTCTCATTTACATTGACCTGTCTGAAAATGATCTAGTCTAACTTTTACTAGTACGAAGGGACGGCGCCCATTTTCTGTGAAGTTTCTAGCAAACAAAAAATACTGAATTTTGATTATCAGGTTGTCCCCATATTGAGTCAGTAATCACATGAATAAATACATTAAAATAGGGAAAATAGTCTCTTTAAATTCTGAAACCTCGACCCTTAAGCCTAAGAAAATAATAAATAAATGAAACTTTATTTCTGAAATCTATAACACAATGTCTTTAATTTCCTTAGTGATAGTAGTGGTCTCCTTCTTATTCTCAGTTTCATTTAATAGATCACGGGTATATTCATCCCATTCAAAGAAGCCCTCTTCCCCCTTTTCAGTAGAGCAAAAAGTAAAAATTTGAAAGAAATACATTAGGTTGAGAAATCAAACGTATATATAATACAACTTGTGAAAAAATAAATCTTGACAAACACTAGTCTGTAGCCTTAGGATAAAAATTAATTTTTCTATTTTTACCATTTAGAAAAAAAATTTAAATGTTCCAGTCTATAGGCTTTAAAATAGAAAAAAAAGCTCGTTAACACACAGCTTATATGCCTAAAATTTGCAATCATAGGTTAAAAATGCTATTCAATTTACGCATAATAAAGCTATGTATCTTTTTATTAAACCCGCCGTCTTACTTTTCACGTGAAGAAACAGTTTGTTTTCACCTTACAACGACAGTGTTAGAAGCGAGGCATTGCCCCCTCCCCCCCATATAAACACTGAGTACTCGAAATGGAAAATGAATACTACATGAAAGTAACACCCATCCCCTCTTAATAATCCCCCTTCCTCTTTTTATAGAAGAAAACCCCTCTCCCTTTTCAGTAAAGCCAAAGTAAAATTTGCGATGAAGAAGCTATAACGTTAATTTGATCAAAAAGTATCCTTTTTCAGTGAAACCTTTGATTAAACCGCTAACGTAATTCAAGTGAATTAACAAGCAGGAAGTGCAATTGTGGGGTGTCAATAATTATTCCCTATTTAAATCTTCGCGGTTTAGCGTTATAAGGGGGTCAGTATATTAGGAGTTTACAGAAGTTGGCTGTCAAAAAGAGAGTTCAAAAAACATAGTTATTTCCATTGGAAGAATTAAAGTCGTAAACAGAGGGGGAGGGGGAGGTTTAAATGGTAAAAAAGAGCGTATTTTACGCTTTCTATCGACTATAAACATCATATAGTGGAGTTTTTATTGTGGGGGGGGGTGTCCCCTGAATTTGAATTTTCTGGAGGGGTGACTATGTAAAATGATTTTATTAGGAGATAAAGTAGAAAAATTTACTAAACTGAACTCACATTATAAATCGATGTAGCCAAAGCTTCCAAGTCAATAATATCCAATGCTTGTTACATTGTGTCTTAAAACTTTATGATAATTTAACCGCATGTCCGTTATATACAAAATCTCAAGGGCAAATTGTGATGTAATTGAAAACCTTACATAACTTCCCTGATTGGCTTGGAAAGAAACACAGGATCCTGTTTCCGTTAGACTCGTGGATCAATACACTCCCCCACCGATTATGTAAATCAAGTTCTCAGAAATCCACTTCCCCCTCAAGTGGATCAATATATCTCTTAACGTTAATGCGCATGTGCAAACTTCGCCCTGGAGTCATTACACCTAGACGAACAACAAATAAATTGACCTTGAAAAGGGTGTCAGTGACCCGTTAATGGATCAATAAACTGCCTGTGACGTCACTCCCGTCCGCGCTGGCACTGTCATTCCTACTAGCTTCGTGCCAAAATGAAGCGCGGTTCAGAGCTTTTTAATGTGCTAAAGGGCGTTAAACAAGGAGGTCTCACTTCCCCCGTGCTTTTTTAATAATTCAGTCATTCCAGCTCAAAGTTCTATTGAGTCCACCTGTATTTACGGGGGTTTAGAAGTCTCTTTACTTACGTATACTGATGATATCCTAAATCTGAGTCGCACTTTCTCTGGTTGTCGAGAGCACTTTTTGAAGTTAAAACTAGAATATCAGCAGATTGGTTAAGTTTTAATGTGGATAAAACTGTAGCTGACGGTTTCAACCTCAAACTATACTCTGATAAATCCTCCAACTTACTGAAACTTGTATCCCCCTCTCTAAAAGCCTTATTTACCTAGGAATGCCAATTGGAAACTAGATTAAGGAAACTATTGAGCTTACCATTCAAAATCTTGAAGAAAAGACAAGGTTAGCTTATGCGTCACTTACACACCTTAGTCGTTTCCATCTTTCTAAACTTTATAATAGTCTAACTGTGCCTCATCTTCTTGCTTTGTCTCCTATTTGGCAATTTTTTTCTGTTTCAAAAAAAAAACTTGTTCATCGGATTTATTTTAAATTTGCTAAGTTCCTTTTACATATGCCCCCTTGGACTAGTAACTCTTTTTTGTCCCAAAAATTTAAGATCATTTTCCCTTCGACAATTATTGATAAAAAAGTAAAAGATTTTAAATCTTCCGCCAGTAAACTAAATCATGATTGGTCCTCTTTATTTTTATGAGTTTTTTTATGTCTTTTGATTTATTTCTTATCTTGTGATTATGATATATGATTTGTGATTATGTCTATGATTATTATTATTGTAAAAACTATTTGTTTTTGTTCAGTGTATAAGTTTTCTTGTCTTTTTCCTTTTATTTCTCTTATGTACTCTGTCATTTAGGGGACTTGTGCCCTTTTTTATTTTGACAGGTTATAAATAAATTGAATTGAATTGAATATTTGCAATAATGAGCGGAATGTTTACACTATTAGAAGTTGACAGTGGAGCTTGTAGCAGCAGCAGCAATGATACAAGAGCACCGAACATTGAGGTAGAAATCACGAGGGGATCTCGAATTTGTCTCGAGTGGGAAGAAGTATATGAAAGATCTGTGATATCTTTGAGTAAATTCATATTAGAGGACCAATTATGCTTCGCTGCGAAAGTCGATATAGTACATATACACAGACTTCAAAGAGCTTCAAATGCAACAGTGAAGCATATTGAGGACAATAAGTTATATCGGTAATTGTATATGTGTAATATATTATTGTTGTAATTATGCTCACACACAATACAATTGTTTAGAAATCAAAAATGTTCCCTTTCTCTTTGTTATATTTTTTTTAAGTAGGTTATAGAATATTCTTGAAGAAGAACGAATTGTGGTTAGTCTAGAATCAGCAGTGAGAGTGTTAGGATTGAAAAATGAATGAATTTCAGAAAGAGAGAATTAAGTCGAATCTTGTGATTATGGAAAAACGATTGATTCTAGATGACGATTATCTCTAGTTATCTGTTCAACGGAAGATATTTTCTCAAAGAACACTTGACAATATAATGGGGACTGATTCTCCACCGTTGGACTATTGTATGAAGCTTTTACGATGTGATTCAAATGCTTTTACTCAACTTATTGACATATTAATTAAAACAAAGCAAAATAATATTGTGGATATATTTTTGAATACATTGCCATAGATTCTATGCAGATGACTCTCTCTCTTCAAAACATGTTATGTAACGTCACAAATTTACTCCTCTCTCTCCTCTCTCCCCCCTCTGAATTTACCGAACGTAGATCAGTTTCATTTTAGCTGTGAGAGAGTTGACACTGGAAACCAAAAAAAAATGTTCTTTACATGTCCACTATGCATGTATACTCTTGGCAGCTGGTCATCATGTGAGAATTGTACAATTATTGATGAGTATAATGAAGTGTGCAAATTATGCAATCCATGTAAATTATATAGAGGATATGTAGTACAAATTAAAGGCTGTAATTCATGCCTTGAAGAGATTTGTGACTCTCACCTTAGAGGGCAGTTACGCTCCAATTGTCACTACGAAAAATGTGATCAGTGGGAGAATACTTGTCCTGGTATGATTGGAGAACCCTAAACGTTTAGAACCCTAAACGAGATTTTATTTTATTTCTACGAGATTGGTATCGTCGTGGTCTTAAATTATTTTGGGAGGAAGAATCAGGTCTACGATTCAACTGTTGGGGTAACAAGACAATTTGGTTTCTACGTCATCGCTGTGACGACACTGCCTATTATGACTATAAACCTAGTGATTTTTATTTGGCTGTTACAGAATGTGATTCACCACTTGAAAACACTGCATTTTATATTGCATCAAATAGAAAAATCGAAAAATGTGAATTTCAAAATATCAATGCAAATAGTATCATTGACTATACAAAGAGATATGATAAGAGTGAAGTTACATTGTACTGTAGAAAATATGACCCTGACTTTGCAGCCAATCAAGATCAATATACAGTGAATTCAATGGATCAACCAGCATTAGTGGTTCTCGACAGTTGCCTATACACAGAAGAAAAAGAATTCTAAAGTGAAGAGATAAAGACATAGTTGTTGTATATACATTTTTTTTGTTAATAAACAAATTTACATACATTTTTAAAACACTTTATTCGTATGGCACTAAAATCAATATTATACAGGTCTGAGAGTATATTTTCCACCATGAAGTCGTTCAGACGTGGATTGTCTACGTAAATGTTGAGAAACTGCTTGTAATTATGACCGCGACATCTGAACACAAAATATATTAGCGCATGAAAACCACAAATTTAGTCATTAGATCCTGCACTCTCTTCCGGTTTTGAATAATAGTTTCCCCACTGCTTTCCATATAGTTGTTGATGTGCGGAGTGTAGAATGTATAGGGTAGGCCGAGAGGATAAAAAAATTCAATAGTCTTCATTGTTTGAAAGATGCACAGCCAATGACCGGTATTCACAGTCGACAGACTGCTATTAACAATGATTAGAGTATTGTTTGCATTTTGAATTTTTTTAAAGGAAGTCCGATGGTAAATAAAAGGATCTGTATTTGGACATGTAGGGGTCCATATTAAATACACTGATTATTTGACAAGTGTTCATGATGAAAGGTCTAGTAGAACACTGCCTTCGGGAGTGATTTCCCAATAGGTTTCAAATTGATGTAACGAGACTAGTGTGATACTCTCAGGTAATGTGTCAGTAAATGTACACTCTAAAAGCACACTCCCCGTTCATACTATACTCATATCTTGAGTGCCAGACAAGTCTAGTACGATTATACAATGTGTTTTAGTGAACATTTCTTCGGTTATACCATTTTCAAATAGTTGTGAATCATGATCTATAGTTTGTATTGTAAACTCATAGAATGTCCTCTAGGATTTATCAAAAGATAGATTGTATAGTGTGATTCCATTTACTTTACATACAAGAGATGAAAGCCCAAACATCTCAAATTTATGTGGACAACCAGTCCACGATCCTATTGCGCTAGCGCTTTTTACAAATGCAAATGCTAATTTTGATGGAATTTCGCCATTTATAAAGGAGGAGTCGGTGAAGGTGTGCGAGCCTTTGGCAATATGACATTGATTGGTGATTGTATGAGGAAACAGTAGTTTAATATTATTTCCACTGGTTCTCAATTTTTACACTGCCAAAGCAACAGAACTCATAAGCTGCTGGTTTTGTACATGTAGTATTGCCGTGGTGAGGGAGAGAGTTACATCAGGATTGACAGGAAGTTCCTTTCGTAAAATAAAATTGGATGGAGCAAGCGTGGATTTTATATCCACTTTAATATTTGGTGGTGGGGTAGCCAGTGGGGTATATTAAAGATCTCATGATTTAGTTTTCCGACTAGATGTAATTCACTGGTGGTAGAATTTTTAAGTGCATCTTTACTATCAGTATCTGTAATATATTCATATCCATTGGAGGTGCCTCTCAATTCCTTGTATGACTTGGTTGACATCAACATGAACTGCATATAGCTTGTATAATTTGAGAGATTGTTGCTTGTTCTCACCAGTGTTCCATTTATCTAGACACTGATTTAACGAACTAAACAATGTAATATACAATTTCCACAGGATATTCCATCAACTTGAATTGACATTCCGTTGTCGGATTTCTTGACTATCATATTTAAATCTAGTAATGTCGACGGCATGTCCATGAGATTGTCCTAATTGGAATAAATTTGAAAGTGTACATTGTCGGAGAGAGGTTGTTATGGCTAAAACTCTCCATAGCAATCTTATCTCGCTCTTACGTCAAAATTTTCTGTATTGAACAGATTTAAAAAAGAATTTATTGAAGATTACGGAAACCTGTGCGGCCAAAAAGTCACTTTTTAGTCTAGGAAAAGAAATCTAGTTTCGATCTAACAATTCTATTCCTAGGGCTTCTTCTTCTTCTGCTTATTATAGTCGTTTTTTCACTTCTTTTCTTTGTCAGGAGTGATGTGTTTTGTTTATGACCAGAGTAGAGACTGATGAGTGAGGCACTGTTTATCAACCTTTTTAAAAATTTTACATTTTTTTAGAGATTTCAATTGCTCGCCAAGGGTTCGCGTACTGGACCTAAGATCTTCCGAAGCACTTTTTTTAAAATCCTTGCCAGAGCCCCAATCGTAGAGTGTAGAGGATTCAAAATCTATCGCAGCCGGTGCAATATATTTTTTAGCCAGAGGTAGTGCAGAGCGAAACAGCTTAGCCAACCAAATGCCAAGACAATAGCCAGACATTGATGAACGACCTTTTTAATAGTCCATTCCATTGCCCAGTTGTCTTGGGTCAAGAGTAGCAACACAACAGTCAATATCAGGACAAATGAATAGCACTTTTCTATTAGACATCTTGTTTTTTATTCTTTGAACACTGACAACAATGGGCCGAAAATGGCATGTAATCACAGCCAAACCCTTTGATGCTGCTAGAGGATCACCTAATTCAGTTCTTAGTGTTAACTGGCAGAGTTCCAAATAGGAAGTGTTTACGGGGATACAGTGAAGAATTTTTATACTGTAATGATGAAAATGATCTTGATTGGTTTTTCGTTCAAGAACTCGTAGAGGGGAAAATTTCTATTGCCAACTCTGGATGTTTCAACACATGAAGCATAAAGAAATATACAAGTGTCGAAGAAGAAGGCTGGCGGGATAGTCAGCAAAAATAATATTAGTGTTTCCGGCACTTTTACGATTGATTATATTAAGTTTAAACCCAAGAACATCTTTTAGATTATCATTGAGAATAACTGTTTCATTGGCAATGGGTGAACTAATGTAGATCTTGCGCTCTTCCTTTGAATAGTTGAAATGAAAGGCCTTTTTTACAAGCGTAAATTCTTTTATTCATAGAACGACATAAATAATTCATACAACCGAGTGCCTCTTATGGTAATTCAAAATAAGGATAATCCAACCAATTGATCTTTTGAATTTTATGTTGTTCGCTAACGGGTGGCGGCCAGTAATAGGGTCTAATTTTTATATCATATATGCGATCTTTTCTCAGGATATGATAGGTGTTTTTGAGAATACAGTCGACAAGAGCCACTTCATACGCGCCGTCGAATTTGATGGTGGGAGAGTTTTGTCCAAAAACCACTTGTTTTATTCAAATCAGTGAGGAGTGAGGGTCGGAGACATTGGAAATAAATGTCACATAGAAATAATTTGGCATTGTTAATGTCATCAACTTCAACCCAAGAATCAAAATCAGAGTTGTATCCTAGCCAACGAACAAGCAACTGCCTCTTACCTTTGCAAGTACGGCTCTTTAATTTATTTTCAGTTTGGTAAACTTCACTGCTGTTTTAAACATTTTGTAGTTCATAATCATAAAAACCGCCGAGAAGCTCACCATCTTTGGTGTCTCACAGACGATATGTCGTGGGTTCGGTGTCTAGGATTTTTGACACTTTAAAAAATTCAGTGGACCATAAATAATTCTCCTTTCAAAAATATTGCTGGTCCTATTAATTCGAACAGTTATCCCACAATACTTTCTAAAGTTGTCTCTGACGTCAGTGGCGGTGTCAACAGCACTTTGAAAATGCAAAACAGTATCTAGAAAACGAACCGAGTTAAAAATCTACATTGAAATCATAGGGTTCGTGGCAAACAATATCGACAAACTAAAGCCTTTTTCCCACTGCATATAATGCAAGCAGATCTTTTAACTCTAGATAAGATTCAAAAACAGCACAAAACACCCTACAAATATATTCTAGTGGCAATCAGTGTCTTTATTCGCTATGCGTATGCTATTCCATTGCGATCAAACAGAGGTGTTGAAATTGCTCAGGCTTTAGAAAGTATTCTTGAACAAGATAACTATAAACAAATTCAAAGTGATCGTGGTAGTGAATGTGTTAATCCACATGTGCAAAAGGTTCTGGTGAAATATAATACAAAGCTCTATCACAGTCACAGCCCGATAAAGGCTGCATTGGCTGAACGATTGATAAGAATGGTTCGTCTTTTAATTTCGAGATATTGTACTCTGAAAAATACTGCTGTTTTTATTCATGATTTAGAAGAAATCATGCAAAAATATAACCAACGACCTCATCGATCTCTGTCCAATGTTAGCCCTCAGGAAGTTCATTGCAGTAAAAATACATTTGACACTTTTCTTAAACAATATTCCAGTGAAATAAAAATTGTGAAAAAAAATTCAATGTTGGTGATCAGACACTAGGGTCTCTGCTTAAAAAAGGCGCATTTTTGAGCCAAAACGACATATTTCAGGGTTAATTTTTTTTTTTTATAACCGATTAACTTCGATTATTTTAGAGAAAGAGGAGTTCAAATATAACTGTCCATAGAAATTGCTGCTCAAATTAAGCCAGGTAAGATCCCCTTGCCATGCTAGTACTTATTGGGCTTAGAACCGAGAAATTTCCTGTGGCGATCCAACATTACAGAAAAGTCGTAATTAGGCAACATCATAAATTTGCCCTTGTTAACACACCGTTTAACCTGTTAGGGAGAAGGGGGATAGCTCCTATGGCGCTCCTCCAATCGGCTTTCATTGTCATACAACTTGCTGAACTTACGGCCTTTGGGTCTATCCTTTACATAGTACTTAATATTTAATTAATAATTAATTATAATAATTAATTTTGTCCATAGTATAGGATAAAATTATAATAGTTTAGAAACAAAATTCGGTTATATATTTGCACATTAGAGGGGTGGGGGGTAAAGCTTAGCATATATTAAACACGTAACCTAACCTAGGTACCCTTCCCCCCCCCTAAACCCCAAAAAAATAAAGTTTAAATATTGCAAACGCAGTTAGAAACCACTGTTTGCAATCCAATTCTCTGTTGAAAGAACCTGTTTGACTAGTTTCTTTTATCATCTTTCTTGTGGGGATTACAGCTAATAGAACAGTACCACTTCTACTTTAGCTACTTTTGGCTCTCTTAGAAAGGGGTTAGGTTAGGAAAATGGAACTTTCAGGGATGGGTCTACAGGCTAAAGTATGGGTAAAAATGTACTATCTGAAACACACGCGAAAAATGAAGTTTGGTTGATGCTAATGAACTAAAACAAAATAGGATAAAAATATGATAGTTTAGAAACAAATTTCGGCTATATATTTGCACATTAGGGGGGGGGATGGGGGGTAAAGCATAGCATATATTAAATGCCTAACCTAACCAAACCTAGGTACCTTTTTTCCCCCTAAACCCCAAAAAACAATAGTTTAAATATTGTAAACCCAATAACAAACCCGCTTTACAATCCATTTCTCTATTGAAAAAAAAATCGTTTCGAAAGAAACCCGCATATTCCCTATATAATACAGCGCGTGTGTTCCAGATAGTACATAAGTACCAAAGTATGTCCCTAGAAGGTACTTTGAAGTAGCTACCTCCACTACTTCTCCCTGCAGAGGGTCCTTAAATTTGCCTACATGACAGGTCTATACTTATTGAAATTTTGACAAACCAACATTTTACCTTAATTTTCAGTTATCAGTTTCTTTTTCTCAAGGTTTAGTTCCAAAACTGCAATTCCTGTTACTTGAGTAAAATTTTAAGCCCTATCCATTTTTTTCTTCTTCAAAATTTTGGAAATATATTTGCATATCTTTAAAACCTTATAAATTGGGACTGACCAAAATTGTGAAGCTGAAAACAATTTTGTTGTACTTCATCTAAGCAGAAGATCTATTTTGCGAGGTGTCAGTTTTATGACAAAGGGAAACTGAATCCTGAGAACTAGATATTAGACTGTAGACCTAGGAAATTGAACAATGCTAGTGATGGAAATCCAATAAAAGAACGGGAAATCCAGCAAACAAGATGGAATTTCAACAAGGATCTTAAAATCCAACATGTTGTTTTGTCACCAAATTGAAAATTTAATTGGAGCATGGGAATTCAACATTTTTGTTTCTCAACAAACTGGAAATTCAATAATGACCATGGAATTCCAAAATGGTCTCAAATATTCAATTTCAGCTATTAAAATTCCAATTTTGCTGTTGATAAACATTTCAAACAATTTTTGTTGAATCTCAAACGATTTTTTTTATAGTGTGGGGCTATTGCGCTAGCAAAATTTACAAGAGTGATGTTTAATGACTCATTTGAAAGCTCTTGCTCTTATATACGTGTTTCTTTTTTCAATTTTACATTCGTAAGTGCGATATAGCACTGAAAACAAAACTTATGGTGCCACTTCTTAAGTGGAAAAGCTTTGAAGGACAAAACAGGTATTATTGTAATAGTTATGTTCCAGAACTCTTAACTGGAGGTTCACAAGAACCCATCCCGTACACTCCCCTCCCAGCCCCCTTAGTAAGTTTCATAAATCGTCTGCTCATCAGTAAGCTAATGAAACATTAGCAGGCTACCCCACCGTCGTAGATAGATGTTTAATGGCTCGATTATAAGCTATTGCTAATAATTACTAGGGTTTTTTTTTAAAGGTTCTACCATATATTAAATTTCACTGATTTTAATGTTAACTAGTTTCTGTGGAGAGTTTGCATTGAACTCTTTGTCATTGTTGAAGCAATAGCTGCTCATTGTTGAAGCAATAGTGTTTGTTTTCTTTTTTAATAAATGTATATCTCATATCTCAACCCATTTTAGGTTTTTCTTTATTTCTTTACGTTTAACTTGGTATCACTTTTGCACAATGGCTCAGTCCAATAACTGGCTCTCCTTTTGGTTCCTAAAAGGACGCGTCATGATTAGTTTGTACACAAGTTCGAAGAAAGGCCATCTTAATAGTACCATGAGTAAAGACTAGATTAAGAGTTTGTAGCATAGCTCAAAATTTGCTTTTGTATGGCAAAAAGTAATTAGGTTTCTAGGGTTCATATCATGTCTTATTTGATCTTCACTTCAAGTGATACTAAAGCATATTTCTTACAATTTAATGCTGTATATTACCCACTATTGGTATTATAGCTGGTGAGACCAAAATACTGCTTAATCAATTAATCCAATATTTCTGTATGTTGTTCAATTATTTTGCGTTTACTAAAAAATATTTTGTTTAGCACTTATGTTTTTAAGATAATTTTAATTGTATACTGAAAGTTACTAATGTCGAAACTGGTGTTTGACTATGAAAATCTTTATAGATTCGTTTAGTGTTGTCAGGATGCTCATTTTTGACTTTTTAGTTAATAATCCTCTTTTTTATACTTGACTTTCGAGTTTTCAGTAAAGAACTAGTTTTGTATAATCATAAGAGCATTGAGAAACATAATTAGTTGGTAAAGATTGCAGATTGCTATGCTCATGTCACACATTAACACCCTTAAGAACAAGCAGAAGCTAATTGCAGATACACTTAATGACCAAAACCTTAAAACTACTGTGGCAGAAGTTGTCAGTGAGGCACTGTCTAATGAGGATGGTTGTTTGGTTGAGGCCTCTGTTAAAACACTTGCCTCTAGTCATGTGCCTGCTGCTTTTGATGCTAACAATATGGAAATCATTAAACAAGAGGTATACAATAGTCTTAATATGGATTTTGATGTGCTTGTTGAAAAATCACTAAAACAATATGATTTGAGGATATTAAAGTTTGTATCATCTCTTAATTTGCTTGACTAAGGTTTGTCACAGCTGCAAAAATTTCTGAAACCAATCCAACTCAACGTTGATCGTCTGAATGATCAGTTTCACCATAGAAAATTTCAAATCAGCTGATCATATTTGGTTTCAAAGGAGACCCTTATCCAGAAGCTTCTGAAAGCAAATTCCTTGGATTTTCAGTACTAGATTTCGTGGTATTCCTTTGACTAAGAATGACATAGTTTCTGTTAGAAGGATTGGAAAACAAGGCTCAGGTTTGAAGTCTCGCCCCCTTGTTGTGGAATTTTGTAGTCCAAGAATGCAGCAGCTTATTCTTAGAGAAAAGAAAAGTTTGCAAGGTAGTGGTGTCTTTATTTCTGAGTCACTTGCAAAGCCTAGACTTCAGCTACTTAATTATGCTAAATCAAAGCTTGGGAAGAGGTGTACATGGTCTAGTGGAGGAGAAATATTTACCAAGCTTTCTGATGGTAAAGTGATTACTGCTAAAGAGGCATCTCAAGTTGATGCTCTCAACTACAGCCCATCCAGTCAACTACAGTCAACTACAGCCCATCCAAGCCCCTCCCAGGACTGAAATAAACCATTTTTCCCCTTTTAGCTCTGTTTTGTTGTTGTTGTTTTTTTTTAACTCTATTTAATGGTTTTACTTATGCTTGAATTTATGTTGTTTTACATTATTCTTTTAAGTGAATTGCATAAACCGTTGATAACGGTTGTTTCTTTATTGTTTTTCCTTTTTCTTTATTTTGTTTTTGCCTTTGTCCTTGTAATTGGTTGTTATTATTTTATTTTTTGAGCTTTGTAACTTGTTATTGTTCTTTTTCTTGCAGTTTTTTTCTCTCTCTTTTCTTTGTTGCCTATAAGTTTCACCGTTTTAGTTTCAATTTACCCTCTGCTATTTCAGCCTGCTTGTTGGATATCTTGTTCATTTGTAAAGATATTGTGTGCATTTGTTATATGTGGTAAATCTGGGTGATTTTTCTTTTCTTTTGAATTCTTCTATTCCTAAATCAGTTATCTTTGAGCAACCAAGTAGTGCTGGCAAACAAGAGGCACACTTACTTGACCCTCTTCTTGCATCTAGGATTAATTCTAGTTGCAATTATCACACTACTACGTATTGATTTTTGTGTTAAAATCATGCCTTCTCTCTCTTTAAATAGTTGCTTTAATGTATTTGGTTTGAATGTACGTGGGATACGAGACAAGTGGGATAGTCTTAAATCATATTTGTGGTCTGATAATTCTTGCCCTTTTGATGTAATTGGATTAACAGAAACATGGTTATCTGATAGTGAAAATTTAACAGCTTATGATATGCATGGTTATATTGCTATTCACGTCCCTAGAATGGTAACAAAGTGCTCAGGGGGCATTGCTTTATTTATAAAATCTAATATTAAATTTAGTAGACGGTATTACCTTGAATCCTTGTTTAGTGTCTAATAGTAGGACTATTTATTCTCTTGTCATTGATCTGAAAAGCCAGTTTGCATGTGATACTGTTTGTTTGTTTCATAAGCCCCCTCCTTTTCCCACACATCTGTTCTGTGATTTGCTTGATCAAATTCTGGTGTGGGGACTTTCTCTAAAAAAACGTATTTGTGTTTTGGGAGATTTTAATTGTAATATGTTAAATGTTGGATCAAGTGATGAATGTGACCATCTCTTTGATGTGCTTTCTTCTTCTGGGCTACTTCCTTCAATTTTTTATCCTTATCGTGTTGTTCCTACAAGAAATTCTGCCACTTTAATAGATAATATTTTCATTTCTCATTCTCCTAAATTGAAGTTTAATTCTGGTCTTGTTTTCACTGATCGGTCTGATCACTTCCCTATTTATCTATCACTTTTTGTGCCAAAAACTGAGATTGCTGTGAATGAGCAAGGTGAATCTTCTTTTAGAACTTTTACAGATAATGAAATTTCTAATTTAATTCTTAGTCTTCAGAGTAATGATTGGTCTAGTGTTCTTGAAGCTAATGATGTTGAATGTGCAACAAGTTTATTTGTGTTTCGTATTGGAGGTCTGTTGGATAAGCATTTTCCTCTTAGGAAGAGACCAAAGAATTCTATACCCAAATGCCCATGGATGTCCAAAGGTCTAATCAATGCTACGCATATGAAGGCGTCTCTGTTCAAGGTTGCATGTAAAAGTAAAACACAGGATGATCTATTGAAGCATAAACATAATAAAAATGTACTTACTTCTTCAGTACGTGCAGCCAAAAAGATCTATTTTTCGCGTCGAATTGATGAGTGTAAAGGGAACTTGCGAAAGGTTTGGACTGTAGTAAATGAAGCTATTTCTTGCAAGAAACTAAAACAGTCCCCCCCCCCCCCATGTCATTACAGGAATGCTGATGGATCTATTGTGGATAAAAATTCTTCAGCAAACACCTTCAATTCGTATTTCACCACTCTTCCTTCGGTTCCCATTCAACCCAAGAGTAGAGTAAGTAGTTTTCCCACGGCAGAAAAGTCATTTTTGCTTTCCCCATGAAGTGATATTGAAATTTATAGTATTATTTCTCAGCTTCCAAGCAGCCGTTCAGTTGATTGTTTGGGTTTGAGTAATAATGTTCTTTAAAAAATTGGTCAGTTTGTTTCTAACTCCATCTCACACACAACTAACCTCTCTCTTTCTTTTGGTGCTTTCTTTCATTTATTCAAAGTTGCTAATATTTTACCTTTGCATGAAAAAGGTCAATAATCTCTAATTTCAAACTATAGATCCATTTCTCTTCTTCCTGTCATCTCTAAGGTTGTTGAAAGAGTAGTGTATCGTAGACTGTCTTCATTTGTATTAGTACTAATACGACTGCAGGAAACTCTCTCATAACTAACCATCAGTATGGTTTTCGTCCCACTTTCTCTACCTCGTATGCACTTTCAGATGCAACAGAGTTTGTTCCGTGTTAGTCTGGACAAGGGCTTATGTGTTTCGGGTCTATTTCTTGACGTTTCAAAGGCCTTCGATATGGTTGACTACTCTGTTTTTTTGTGTAAACTTTCTTTATTCGGATTAAATGGAGCACCACTAGAATGGTTAAGGTATTGTCTGTCAAGACGATCACAGAATATTTTGGTTGATGGTAATTCTTCCACTATTTTACCTATATTGAAGGGTGTCCCATAGGGTTATGTGCTTGGACCATTTTTGTTTTTAATTTACATTAATGATCTCATTGATGGTCTTCATCCCTTTGTGCACCCTATTCTTTTTGCTGATGACAGTAGCTTTTTCATTGCTGCAGTAGACCTGCCATCTGCCACTTCCCTAGCTCAAGGTCTTCTTGATAAAGTTAAAAATTGGTGCTGGTCAAATGGTATGACTCTCAACAGCCAAAAAAGTGCGATTGTACACTTCAGGACCCCTTATCGTATGAGAGACGTAAGGGAGCCAATCATACTGACTTATGGGAATGATGTTATACTGCAAGCTGCTGTGCTGAAATTTCTTGGTGTGTATCTTGACTATTTTCTTTCTTTTAAACCTCATATAACTCACACCCGTTCCTTATCCTCCACCAGTCTTCAATGTTGCACCGGGTTAACTCATTTCTTCCCCCAGATGTTATGCTTTCTCTTTATTATGCTTTTATTTTTCCTTACCTTTCTTATTGCTGCTGTCTGGGGTAATATTAATAAATCTCTTCTCTGCTCATTTCAAAGAGCCCAAAATAGAGCAGTGAAGGCTACTTTTCTTCTCCCTCGGCTTTACCCTTCCTCTGACCTTTATAATTATACTGGAATAGCTCCGCTGGATCGTATTGTGAGCAAAAGTAATCTTTATTTAGCGCATTTTGCTTTTCTAGGTACACTTCCACCGCCTCTGCAGCAATTTTTTTCACGGATAGGCTCAGGTAGGTACTCTAATTTTTTACGTAGTTCTTCCCGTAGACTTATTTTACCCAAACGTTCATCTAAAGCAGCGCAGAGGTCTCCTGTTTATAAATCAATTCAATTATGGAATTCCATCCCACCGGATGTCCCGTTATTTCTGTCTGCAAAAGCAGTTTTTCGTCGGGTCTTTCCAGTTTAGTAATTGCTCTCTCTCCTTCGTTTATTTGTCCTGTTTTCTCTTTTCCTAGTGTTTCTCCTTTTTGTGTTTTTCCCTTATTTATTGTTATTATTATAATACATTTTCCCTTTCTCAGCACCTTTTATACAACTGTCAAATTACTAGATACTGAAAAAGCATGCCCATTTTCTAACTTTTTCAAAACCATAAAACCAAATTGATTTTGTTCACAACACAATTTTTTGTCAGGATTTCTATTATGTGTAGTAAATATGTTTGGAAATTTTTTCAAAGTGTACTCGCAATTTTTTAAGAAAAATAATTTACATAAGAGCAGAACAATAGAAATGCAGCACTTCACTAATGAGACAGTAAAAAAGTACCTACTTACAGGAGGAAAAAATTGGTCAACGTGTCAGAAAACATAAAATGTGTAATTTTTCTACTCTTTCATGTCACTATGTCATCAAGCATGGAAATGTGTCCTTTTGACACAGAATACAACCTGGTAGTATAACCTAAGGTGGAGCATGTCTAACTTTTTTTTATGACAATTTATCTATCTGTACCAAAAAAGTATTTAGAGGGAAAATTCGAAAACATAAAACTAGACCAAGTGTCAGAGACAGAACGGAGCAAATAAGACAAAAAAGGTACACAAATACACAATATACCACAAATTTGTATTTTTATCATGAAAATCTCAAATGTACCGCTTTGTATCAGGACCTCTAAATTTTACCAGAAACGGTACAATTGTACCATATTATGGATGCTAATGAGAGCACTTAGGGTATTTTGTTGTATCAAACAGTTCGTGGTAACGAACTGTAAGTAAGGAGCGACCCGGCTCAATGGTAATCGAAAGTCTAAGAAATGGAATTTTGATACCAATAGATACATCAAAAATATCAGATTTTAATTGTGATTTCAAATATATAGGCTAAGTTTCATCAAGTTTAATCTTACCATCAAAAGTTACGCTCCTGAGAAAATTTGGCTTACTTTCGAAAAAAGGGGAAAAGACCCCCTAAAAGTTGTAGAACCTTAATGAAAATCACACGATCATATTCAACGTATTAAAGAACCCTACTGTAAAGGTTTCAAGCTCCGATCTACAAAAAAATGGAATGTCGTATTTTTTGCCATAAGAGATATCACGGATGCTTGTTTATTTGTTTGTTTTTTTTTCCCAGGGGTAATATTATCGACAAACTGGTCCTAGAATATAGTAGGACGGTTCCTTGGAACGGAAACCAAAAGTTCTAGTGTTCTTTTTAAGCGACCAAAAAAATGGAGGGCAACTAGGCCCCTCCCACGCTCATTTTTTCCCCAAAGTAACCCAATTAAAATTTTGAGATAGCCATTTTGTTCAGCATAGTCGAAAATCTAATAAATATGTCTTTTAGGATGACTTAATTCCCCACAGTTCCCAGGGGCAGGGCTGCAAGTTATGAACTTTGCCCATTGCTTACATATTGTATTGGTTATTGGGAAGTATACAGACATTTTCAGGAAGGATTTTTTTCTGGTGGGGGGAGCTGGAGGAGGGGGTTACTCGGGAGAATCTTTCCGTGGAGGATGTTTCTTTGGGGTAAGAGAAATTTCTATGAAGGGGGCACCGGATTTCCAAGCATTATCTAAAAAACGATCACAGTTTTTTTTTTAGTGCTTTCAAAAGATCTATCTATTCTAATTAAACGGCCTTTGTGATTCAGGGGTTTGCGAATTAAACAAAATTTTAACTTTTAATGTAAATAGCGTGGTATTGACTAAGGGCAAAACCCCCTCATATACGTAATAACATATACGTAATAAATAAAAAACAATAAAAATAAAACGATACTGCTCAATAGGAATCAAAACTTTTAAAAACGGAATTTTGATGTCAATAAATGTATCAAAAGAATGGGCTTATAATGCTGATTCTAAATACGTATATAAATTTTATTAAGTTTAGTATTTCTCATCAAAGGTTACGAGCCTGAGAAAATTTACCTGATTTTTTAAAGAGGGAAGAAACATCCCCTACCAGCGAAAGAATTTTAATGAAAACCATACCGTCAGATTCAGCGTATCAGAAAACCCTGTTACATAGGTTTCTAGCTCATATCTGCAAAAATCTGCAACTTTGTATTTTTTACCAGAAGAAAAATATACGAATATAGAAGTTCGTTACGTAAGTTAATTCGTAAATTACGCCAAAACCAAAATTAGAGACGGCCATTTAGCAAAAGAAAAGTAAAATTTTTATGCAAATTATGTTTACTTATTCAATGACGGTGAGCCAAAATAAAAGCTGCATTAACTAAAAAACGATCAGAAATTAAATTAAATACAAGTTTTTTAAACTGAAAGTAAAGAGTGACATTAAAACTTAAAACGAAAAGAAATTATTCCGTATATGAAAGGGGCTGTCCCCTCCTCAACGCGTCGCTCTTTACGCTAAAGTTTGACTTTTTCACAACTCTATTTTTTCTTAAACAATAAAAAACTTTAGCGTAAAGAGCGAGGCGCTGAGGAGGGGACAGCCCCTGTCATATAAGGAATAATTTCTGTTCGTTTTAAGTTTTAATGTCGCTTCTTACTTTCAGTTTAAAAAGCTTGTTTTTTTTTATAATCGATATAAATAACGAGCTTTTCATCGAAGTGTGTTATGAGATGGATTCACCCTAATCAAACTCTTCCAGTAATCAACCTGCTATATTTATTGGATTGTGAAATACCACCAAAATTTAATAGGTCATATAAAACTGTAACGTAAATAGCGGGGGTTGAGGCGACGGGATCCCTTTAATATTCATATATTGATGATTTTTTTATCCTGTGAAGTTTTACTCTTGCTGTTTACTTTCACTTGAAGGAGCTTTTTTCGGGGTCTTGTCTTGTTCAAAGACGAATCAGAAACTTAGCGTAAAGAGTAAGTTTGGGTTGGTGGCAGTCACCTCGTTCATAGTATCGTTTCTGTTTCTTTTACGTACTCATGTGGATGTTTACTGTCATACGAAAAAATTGTTTTGTTTAGCTTTTGTTTTTATGTTAAGTGGTGAAAAAAAAAACACCCCAAGACAGTCAGAGCCGTTCAAAGAGGAGGATGACCGAGGCAAGCTGCCCTGGGGACTGTGGTTGGGGGTATCACGGCTGGGGGCTGCCCACTTTTGATCATATTTTTTGTTTTGATTCGGCTGTTTTGCTTATATTTAAGACGGGAGTGGGGGGGGGGGGTGGGCTGTAATCAACTTTGCCCCAAACACGACCACCCCTAGGGGTGGCTAGGGAGGCAGTACTTCCTCTGCAACTGCAGGAACGTCTAAATAGCGTTTTAGTTATTCTAACCCGAAACCAGTGGAAAATAAAACCATTATGTTGATATCCATTGACATGCCATATTTTGAGCCAGTTAAAAGGACACAAAACTTTTTTGGCTCTTTTGTGCAGATTTGTTTTTGCAAGTAAACTCTCTGTTCACATGTCGTCAAAATAAAGTAAAGCTTATGTTAGTTGCCGTCAGAGATTCTGGCACTGAGTAACTGGCAGTGGTTTGACTGGTCTATTTGGACATCGCGAATATTTGCTCAAAAGCACTTTGGACCAATTTATGTCAAAATTGTTGTTTTGCAGCACAAAAACAATATAGATAATACAAACACAATATACAAACACATAAACAATGCAGCAAGAACAATAAATAAACACTAACCAAGTTGATTTTGCTTCATCCGAAGGAAATAAAATTTCTCCGAGCCTTTCAGCAACTGTTGAAATATCTTAACACCAATGCAAATACCTTTACAAATCAGCGATGGTGACTGGTGTAACCAATGTTGGCTGTTATTTTAGAAAAAATGATCTGTGTCTTAATGATGAAAGGAAAGAAGAACGGATAAATGCAAAACTGGTAAAAAAAAATTCATAAAACTCTACCTGCCCCTAAGAACGAAATCAATATCCACAAATTTAATGTCATGTTATCCTTTGGAACATATATCTTTTGAGAGACACGTCATCGTCCAGTTTCTATTTCTACTCCTACACTTAGACTTTCACTGTTACTTACATCAGTAAATTTGAAGCCAAAGTTCTACCAGTCTCATAAGCGGAATCCGGGTATAATGCAATGATCTGGATGGGTAGCCCAAGGCATAGCATGACTTGCTGGACATAAGCCATCATTAAAAATCTGGTATCAGCTTTATAAAATAGGTAGCAGCGATGTAGGAAATCCATCAAATTAGGGGCTATTTGCGACATCTCTAATATGTTGTAGCAAATTAAGCTTATTGCAGTAGATTTTTGTAATTTTTGACATTAAATAGCCAATTGCAATTATTGAGATGCGTTCAAAAGCACTTATTGAAATTTTTTCCCATTAATTCTTTGCTTATTGTGCTTCAGTCTCAATTTGCTGCATTTCGTCCTTTTACAGATATAAAATCTATTTTTGTAAGAAGTTTTTCTTTTTTTTTTAAGAAATTCGTTTTGTTGTTCAAACAGAGATCAATAGAGAACAAAAATCTTGCTTATTCAGCAAGCTATTGTACAATCAGTTGCAGTGAGAACTGTCGAACGCGGCATACATGTTAACACTTATATGATTCATTTCGTGCAACAACGATTATTTTGCTGATAATAACTGAAATGTGATAACTGAAAATGCGTACGATTTTATAATAAATATATCAGATTTTCAGAATTATTGTCTAAATTCATGAATTTCAGCTTCTCGGATGAAGGGAATTAAAATTTTCTCTGATTTACTCAAATTGATTTACTGATTTACATTTTGGATTTTAAAGTATAGTTTTTGATGAAACCATACAGATTAAATAAACAAAAGTTTACCAGTCTTGACTTTGGCAAATTATTACTACCCATAATTTTGGGTTGAGTCTACTGATCTTGTGACGATAGGTTTTGAAACGGCACTTCCAAAGGTTTGAGTAGGATTTGAAGCCATATTAAAACAAATTTCAAAATTTTAAAACGTTTAAAAAACAAATTAAAACCATATAAAGTAGAGTCTAGAAAAGATACGAACCTAAAACCATTGTCTTATGCTTTATTTGTACTGGGAATTTGTGCTCTGATGTTTGAATAGCACCCTTTTTGTCTACGTTGATCAAAGGTCAAGGCCCCGTGAAGAGTAAGGGGTGGAGTCAGATACTTCAAGAGGATTAAATAAAAAAGCACAATTTTTTTTAACTGAAAGTAAGGAGCGACATTAAAACTTAAAACGAACAGAAATTATTCCGTATATGAAAAGGGCTGTCTCCTCCTCAGCACCTCGCTCTTTACGCTAAAGTTTTTTATTGTTTTAAAAAGTAAAGTTGTGCGACAGAGTCAAATTGTAGCGTAAAGAACGAGGCGTTGAGGAGGAGACAGCCCCTTTCATATACGGAACAATTTCTGTTCGTTTCAATGTCGCTCCTTACTTTCAGTTAAAAAAACTTGTTTTTTTTTATTTAATTTCTGAACGTTTTTGAACTAATACAGCTTTGATTTTGGCTTACCGTACATGAATAATTCAAACGAAATTTGTATATTAATTTTCTTTTTTTTTTCGGCTAAATGGCTTTATCGAAATTTTGTCGAATAATTTTGTTTGAATAATTAAAACGAAATTTGCATATTAATTTTACTTTTTTTTGGCTAAATGGCTTTTTCAAAATTTTGATCTGACGTAAATTACGAATTTACTTACGTAACGAAATTCTATATTCGTATATTTTTATTACGTATATTAGGGGTTCGCCCCCTATTCAATGCCTTGCTCTTTATGCTAAAGTTCAAATTTTGTTCCAATTCTTTAATAATGACCCCTTAATCACAAAGGCCGTTAATTAGAATAAATAGCTTTGATGAAAAAACAAAAAACTTTAGCGTAAAGAGCGAGGAAATGACTAGCGGGCGAACCCGATCATATAGGTAATAATTTCTGTTCGTTTTAAGTTTTGATGTTGCTCCTTACTTTCAGTTGAAAAAAATGTTTTTGTTAATCTCATTTCTGATCGTTTTTTAAATAATTCTGGGAAATCCGACACCTGCTTCATAGAAATGTCCCTTACCCCAAGGAAACATCCTCCACGGAAAGATTCTCCCGCGTAACCCTCTCCTCAAGCGCCCCCCCCCAACCAGAAAAATCCTTCCTGAAAACGTCTGTATGCTTCCCAATAACCAATACTATCAGAGGCAACGCTGTAGCGTTGCCTACTGTAAAGGCCATACGGCTCCAATGTTGTTTTTTTTCCAGAGGCACTTCATATGGAAGGGGTCGTCGTAGAAACTTCAAAGGGGGCTAATTCGATTGGAAATTAAGAGTTCTTGTGCTCTTTTTGATTGTCTAAAGTTATTAGAGGGCAACTCGCCCCCCCCCCCCACGCCCATCATTCCTATAAACAAAGCCAATCAAAATTTTGAGATAGCCATTTTGTTCAGCGTAGTTAATTTTCAGGTACAAAATATATTTTTGAGGAGGATACTCCCCAACAACCCTCAGGGCAAGGGTTTTAAGTTATGCCCTGGGGGCATATAAGGTTTTTATAGAAGGTGTTGTCGTAGAAAGTTCAAAACAGGCTCATTCGATTGGAAATTAAAGAGCTAGTGCCTTTTTTAATAGTCGAAAGTGATTGGAGTGTAACTAGCCCCCTCCCCCCCCGCCCATGCCCATCATTTTCCCAAACGCATCCACTCAAAATTTTTAGATACCCATTTTGTTCAGCGTAGTTGATTTCCAGATAGACAATATTTATTTTTTAGGAGGACACTCCCCCAAAGCCATCGGGACAAGGGTTCTAAGTAATGAACTGGTGGCAAATAAGGTTTTTATAGAAATAGTTGTCGTAGACACTTCTAAACAGGCTCATTCGGTTGCAAGTTAGAGGGTTAGCATCCTTTTTAATAGTCAAAAGGGATTGGAGTGTAACTAACCCTCTCCCCCCCACGCCCATCATTTCCCCAAACACATCCAATCAAAATGTTCAGATAGCCATTTTGTTCACTGTAGTTGATTTCCAGATAGAAACTATTTATTTTTGAGGAGGACACTCCCCCACAACCCTCAGGGCAAGGGTTTTAAGTTATGCCCCCAGGGCATAAATTTTTAGATACCCATTTTGTTCAGCGTAGTTGATTTCCAGATAGACAATATTCATTTTTGAGGAAGACACTCCCCCACAACCCTCGGGGCAAGGGTTTTAAGTTATGCCCTGGGGGCATATAAGGTTTTTATAGAAGTCGTTGTCGCAGAAACTTCAAAACAAGCTAATTCGATTGGAAATTAAAGGGCTAGTGCCCTTTTTGATAGTCGAAAGTGATTTGAGTGTAACTAGCCCCCTCCCCCCCCCACGCCCATCATTTCCACTAACACATCCAATCAAAATGTTCAGATAGCCATTTTCAGCGTAGTTGATTTCCAAATAGAAAATATATTTTTGAGAAGGACACTCCCCCACAACCCTCAGGGCAAGGGTTTTAAGTTATGCCCTGGGGGCACAAAAGGTTTTTATAGAAGGCGTTGTCGTAGAAACTTCTAAACAGGCCCATTCGATTGGAAATTAAAAAGCTAGTGCATTTTTTAAATAGTCGAAAGTGATTGGAGTGTAACTAGCCCCCCTCCCCCCCCCCCCCACGCCCATCATTTCCCCAAACACATCCAATCAAAATTTTTAGATAGCCATTTTGTTCAGCGTAGTTGATTTCCAGATAGAAAATATTTATTTTTGAGGAAGACACTCCCCCAGAACCCTCAGGGCATGGGTTTTAAGTTATGCCCTGGGGGCATATAAGGTTTTTATAGAAGGCGTTGTCGTAGAAACTTCAAAACATGCTCATTCGACTGGAAATTAAAGGGCTAGTGCCCTTTTTAATAGTCGAAAGGGATTGGAGTTTAACTAGCCCCCTCCCCCCCCCACGGCCATCTTTTCCCCAAACACATCCAATCAAAATGTTCAGATAGCCATTCTGTTCACTGTAGTTGATTTCCAGATAGAAAATATTTAATTTTGAGGAGGACACTCCCCCACAACCCACAGGGCAAGGGTTTTAAGTTATGCCCTGGGGGCGTATCTGTTTTTTATAGAAGGTGTTGTCGTAGAAACTTCAAAAAAAGCTCAATCGATTGGAAATTAAAGGGCTAGTGCCCTTTTTAAGAGTCAAAATCGATTGGAGTGTAACTAGCGCCCCCCCCCCCACGCCCATCATTTCCCCAAACACATCCAATCAAAATGTTCAGATAGCCATTTTGTTCAGCGTAGTTGATTTCAAGATAGAAAATATATTTTTGAGGAGGACACCTCTCCACAACCCTCAGGGCAAGGGTTTTAAGTTCTGCCCTGGGGGCATATACTGTTTTTATAGAAGGCGTTGTCGTAGAAACTTCAAAACAGGCTCATTCGATTGGAAATTAAAGGGCTAGTGCCCTTTTTAATAGTCTATATCGATTTGAGTGCACCTAGCCCCCCCCCCACGCCCATCATTTCCCCAAACACATCCAATCAAAATTTTGAGATAGCCATTTTGTTAAGCTTAGTTGATTTCCAGATAGAAAATTTGTTTTTGATGAGGATTCTCCCCCAGAACCGTCAGGGCAAGGGTTTTAAGATATGCCCTGGGGGCATATAAGGTTTTTACAGAAGGCGTTGTCGTAGAAACTTCAAAAAAGGCTCATTCGATTGGCAATTCAAAGGGATAGTGCCCTTTTTAATAGTCGAAAGTGATTGGAGGGCAACTAGCCCGCCCCCCCCACGCCCATCATTCCCCCAAACACCTCCAATCAAAATTTTTAGATAACCATTTTGTTCAGCGTAGTTGATTTTCAGATAGAAAACATGTTTTTGAGGAGGAATATCCCCCACAACCCCAAGGGCAAGGGTTGTAAGTTATGCCCTGGGGGCATATAAGGCTTTTATAGAAAGCGTTGTCATAGAAACTTCAAAAAAGACTCATTCGATTAGAAATTCAAAGGGATAGTTCCCTTTTTAATAGTCGAAAGTGATTGGAGGGCAACTAGCCCCCCCCCCCTCCACGCGAATCATTCCCCCAAACACACCCAATCAAAATTTTGAGATAGCCATTTTGTTCAGCGTAGTTGATTTCCGGATAGAAAATATGTTTTTGAGGAGGACAATCCCCCACAACCCTCGGGGCAAGGGTTTTAAGTTATGCCCTGGGGGACTATAAGGTTTTTATAGAAGGCGGTGTCGTAGAAACTTCAAAAAAGGCTCATTCGATTGAAAATTCCGAGGGCTAGTGCCCTATGTAATAGTCAAAAGTGATTTGAGGGCAGCTAACCCCCCTTTCACGCCCACCTTTTCCCAAAACACATCCAATCCAAATTTTAAGAGAGCCATTTTATTAACCGTAGTTTTAAGTTCTGGAAATTCGGTCTTTGAGGATTACAACTCCCCCAAAGCCCTCAGGGCAAGGGTTGTAATTTAAGGATTACAATCCTAAGAATTACAATCCTTAAATTACAGAATCCTTTTACAAAATCCTACAGAATCCGAATCCTTCATATTATTTCTTATGGAGGGATGCTCGTATAAACTTTCGAGAGAGCTCATTTGATTGAAAATTGAAAGTTCTTGTTCACTTTTTAAGAGTCAAAAGAGATTGAAGGGCAAATAGCCCCTCTCCCTCCTCCACGCCCTAAATGCATCAGATAACAATTTTGAGATAGACATTTTGTTAAAATAGTTCAAAGTCCTGATAACAAAAAACTCCGGAGTCGACACAGCCAACCAGGGCCCAGGGGTAGGCGTTGTAAGTTATGCCCTGGGGCATAACTTATTAAGGGGGGCTTTTAACTTATGGGAAGGGGTTTTGTATGGGAAGAACACATAGGAAATCTATTATAATTATCCAATTATAAGCTTAAAATACATACTCTGTGATAGATGCAAAATTACTTTGGCACACAAATTCCTATTAAGGTCAATTCCAAACAGTCGTGATCCCTTTGTGTCAGCAAGTGAAATGGTCTAAATCCCCTTATTGGAGCTATTTTTTCAATCGATTCATTGTTGTCAATCACTGTCCACAACTTATGCAAGCTGTCTATTGTTCATATATAAGGTTTTTATCAAAGAGGTAATCGTATAGACTTTGAAAATAGCCTCATTCAATTTAAATTGAAAGTTCTAGATCCGTTTTTTAAAGTCAAGAATAATCGGACAATAAGCATCCCCTCCCCCATGCCATAAAAACTTGAGACTTTTTGCAATCAAAAACGAACAGAAATTAATTAAAAAAAACTTTCGGAAAAATAAGTTTTTCAAAAAAAAGTAAATGCCATTTGAAAATTAAGATCAGGAGATATAATTACATTTTCTAATTTAAACACAAAGCGACCAGCAATTACACTCCAAGAATAAAAGAAATCAAAAGCTACCAGAAAGTAATTAAACAATCATTCAAAAAAGCATCCACCAATTAATTACAAAAATGAATAAATACAACTTAAGGCGAGTAATTCTTAGATTGAATATGAAAATCAAGCTTAAAACGAAAATAAATATTTTGCTATTAAAGTATAAATGAAACTTAAAACGAACAGGAAATTAAATAAACAATCAATGCGAACAAACATACAATATATATTAATGTAAATGAATAAATAAATCTTAAAACGAGTGAAACTTAAATTGAATATGCAAATCAAGTTTGAATCGAATTAAAATAACTACAAACAAGAGTTTGGGTATCGTCTCACTGCAGAAGCCTAAAACCTACTGCATCATTGGCGCTTTACTGAAAACAATTCTTTGAAATATTTTCACTTTTGAAACTTTAAGAAATCAAAAATTAATTTTGATTTTAGGGAATAAATATCAGTATATTTATATTAAATTGACAATGCACAATTTTTTTCAGTAAACTCATTAGAATTTTTTTTCAGTAAAGTACAAATTATATTCTGGCTTTTAGAAAGCATAGGGGTTTTGAACCCTACTCACATTAATTTATGCTCGTTTTGAGTTTGACTCTAATATTTATTTAAATTTTGTTCGTTTTTGGTTTCATTTATTTATTGATACTGATTTGGGGTTACTGATGTGATACTGAGTTGTATGCTTGGTAGATTATATGATAGTCCGGACGCCAGGTGTTGAAAATGTGAACCATACCACGACGGAATGGGGCTGCTACGAGTATTAACGTACCCTCCACCCCCCGAAATTAACCATTCGGATTCAAAAATACCAATGGCACTTGCTTGCGAGTGGTGGAACACTCCGAAACTTGACATTTTATTATATTTTGGTGTTTCATGCAAGAAAATGCATGTTCCACAAAGTTTGAGGTGCAGTTTTCTGCTCAAATAGAAATGCCTAGAAGCCATAGAATGTTTTCATAACAAACTAACACGATTAGTTACCAAAAAATGGCAGACTTAAAAAAAATGGCAAAACTACATGAGTCTTGAACAGTCTTGGAAAGTATAAACAAAATCAAATTGAATATTAGATATATAATGATATTAATTGTTGAAAGTTCCATCAATTCAAGATTTTTTTTCACTGTAATTTTTATTTTCATTTTCAATGCTGTAAGAACTGGAAAATAATAAATTTGTAATATACGAGTAATTCGTTTTCAGTGAAGCACCAATGACGCAGAAGGCTTTATGTTTTTACAGTTAAAGAAGGGGGCAGTATCCAAATTTTCCTTGTAGTGAAACTATATTTGTATTGACCAATCTTGAAAAGAACTAATAAATTAAACTGAATATTTGATGCATAATGATATTAATTGCTGAAAGCTCATCAGTGCAAAATTTTACTGTAATTTTAATATTTATTTTCAATATTAAGTACAAAAGAAAACATTTGTAAAATAATTCGTTTTCAGTAAAGCGCCAATGATGCAGTAGGTTTTAGGCTTCTGCAGTGAGACGATACCCAAACTCTTGTTTGTAGTTATTTTAATTCAATTCAAACTTGATTTGCATATTTGCATATTATTTTTATTCAATTCAAACTTGATTTGCATATTCAATTTAAGTTTCACTCGTTTTAAGGTTTATTTATTCATTTACATTAATATATATTGTATGTTTGTTCGCATTGATTGTTTATTTAATTTCTATTCGTTTTAAGTTTCATCTATACTTTAATAGCAAAATTTAAAAGCATTGAAACTTAAACGAACATATATTTTATCTTGTATGAGGGGGGAGACATCCCCCACCCCCCAAAAAAAAGATAGTGGCAGTGTTGCTTCTATGCTAAACGTATTTATGTTTCTTTTGTGACTGGATCCATACCATCACTCCTGGGGAAATAAAGAAAAAAAAAACAACAAATAAACACGCATCCGTGATCTTTCAAAAAAATATGTATGTTTTCCAATAGCAAATACTAAATGTGAACAGCAAATTTCGTGAATTTCGTCACAGAGGCGAAAGCCAAGCGTATTTTCTCTGTAACAACAAAACAACACTCTTACAGCCTAAGAAAACAAAGTAGATTATTTACAAGCTCATTGGTAATTTTTTTCAGCTGTTAGCAACATTGTCCTGATTATAAACATTAAAATAGGCCTAGGCTAGCCAAGCAACAGCAGTGATTAGACGTATTACACTTGAAAATCAAATCAAATTGGAAATCGAATGGTATATTTCTTTGGATTTTATCTAATCAAACAGTTCGTGGTAAAGAACTGTGAGTAAGGAGCAGGGCATTTTGTGAGGTGGGGGGTTGTGCTTGGTCGATTTTTCCATAGGGAAATCAAGGAATTACCTGCTCAATACCTTGCTCTTTACGCAAAAGTATGACTATTTGTCTCAGTTTTTAAAAATAGCTCCTAAAACACGGTTCTAGGCGTTTACTCCCCGGAAAATATCCACTCGGAAAATATCCCCCGAAAAATATCCCCCGTGAAAATATTTCCCCCGGAAAAGAACCCCCCCCCACCCCGTAAAATACATCACCGTAGAAAGTACCCCAGTAGAAGAAGGGGTGCCAGCCCTGGGCGAACAACTGGACGAACCAGATCACAGCCAATCATAGGGCTAGAATCCGTGGATGAACAAGATCACACCCTCTTTCTAAACCAATCACAGAGCTACAAATACTAACGGAAGTGACATTATCAGACTCCCTGGAATTTCAGATATGGATTTTATGTAATTTCTTTGCCGTAATCAAAGTACCGTATTATCTGCTGACACAATTTGTCTGTGGGACATTGTTTATAAAATCCTCTTATCTGATTGTCGATTATTCTTGAAGTAGAACTTTGATAGGGGTGAAAAAAAGCTAGACACTGTTCATATTTTTAATTGGATTGTATGAAAGGGATAAAAGAGTTAAAAGCGCGTAACAGTTAAGGTAAGTCTGAGAAGATGGTAAGTTTAAAATGTATCTGTGCACAGTTGCCAGAACAATGGAGACGTCAGAGATTAATTGATATTTTAGGGGATTATTTGGGGTGAGACAGTTTGAAACACGTGACTTGACCTAGCTTTACTTCTCGGCTGTGGTCGCTATAATACACAAGTAAACAATATGGGATTAGTGAGACGATTATGGATTTGAACCATCAAGGACCTCAACCTCCAATGTCCCCTCTCCGCAACCTCCAAAGGGGCTCCCCTCCATCCAACTTTTTGGGCCCGTCCCCAAATTTTTTTAACATGGTTTATTTTTCTAACATGATAATTTTATTTCCAATTTTTTTACATGTCTTAGAATAATAAATAACATATTTATAGCATAAAAAATCCACTTTTAAGCTAGATTTCTTAACGTATGTAGATTTGTGTTGTCTGAAACCTGTGACTTGGAGCGGTTGGTTTACTATTTCGCACTTTTCTGACCTAGGTTTCATACCCTGTCGTAGATGTGTGTTTTCATAAATCTATGATTTAGAATGTTTGGTTTACTATTTTAAACTTTCCTTAGCTAGGTATTTTAACCTTTCATAGGTGTGTGTTGCATGAAACTTATGATTTGGGATGTTTAAGTTGCTATTTTAGACTTTCCTGAGCTAGATTTCTTAACCTTCTGTAGGTGTATGTTGTCTGCAACCGATGATTTGGGATGCTTGATTTACTATTTCGCACTTTTCTGAGCTAGGTTTCATAGCCGTTCATAAGTGTATGTTGTATGAAACCCATGATTAGCTTTAATAATTTTAGGGGGGTGGGGGATGATCAAAGACAACATTAGGTACATTTTTGTATATTTTTTAAATAAATTTGGGTTTTAGTTTTCAGAAATATAAACACCCACGTTTAAAATACATGTGATTTTATTAATAATATTTGATTTTTTAATAGAGTTGGGTTTTAGTTTCAAGAAATACGAACATCCACGTTTAAAATACATATGATTTATTAATGATATTTGCTATTTTAATAAAGTTTGGTTTTACTTTTCGGAAATAAGAGCGTCCATGTTTAAAATACATCAGGTTTTATTAATAATATTTGATTTTCTAATATAGTAATTTCATTGTCGAAATCAACAATAGTTCTTTTCTTAATATTCCTCCTAAACCCGTTTTATAAGTTGAAGTACTAGTCTTTTTTCACTCCCAACATTACTTTACGACTTTTTACATACCCCAACACCAAACAATACTTTTGAGAAGGCTTTATAATATTATTTAGAACAAATTCTTTTCTTAATAATCCTCCTAAACCTGTTTTACAAGTTGAAGTACTCATCTTTTTTCACTCCCAACATTACTTTACGAATTTTTGCATACCCCAACACCAAGCAAATACTTTTCAAAAGGCTTTATTATATTATTTCAGAACAAGTTCTTTTCGTAATATTCCTCCTAAACCTGTTTTACAAGTTGAAGTACTCATCTTTTTTCACTCTTAAATTTACTTTACAACTTTTTCAATAACCCTACACCATGAAATACTTTTCAAAAGTCTTTATAATATTATTTCAGAACAACTTCTTTTCTTAATATTTCTCCTAAACCCATTTTGCAAGTTGAAGTACTCATCTTTTTTCACTCCCAAAAATACTTTACAACTTTTGTATACCCCGACATCAAGCAATACTTTTCAAAAGGCTTTATTATATTATTTTAGAACAAGTTCTTTTCGTAATATTGATCCTAAACCTGTTTTACAAGTTAAAGTACTTATCTTGTTTCACTCCCAATATTACGTTACGACTTTTTGTATACCCCAACACCAAGTAATACATTTCAAAACGCTTTATTATATTATTTCAGAACAAGTTCTTTCCTTAATATTCCTCCTAAACTTGTGTTACATGTTGAAGTACTCATGTTTTTCACTCCCAACAATACTAAACGACTTTTTTGCATACCCCAATACCAAGAAATACTTTTCAAAAGTCTTCATTATATTATTTCAGAACATGTTCTTTTCTTAATATTTCTCCTAAACCCGTTTTATAAGTTGAAATACTCATCTTTTTTCACTCCTAACATTACTTTACGACTTTTTGCATACCCCAACACCAATCAATAGTTTTCAAAGGGCTTTTTTTATATAATTTCAGAACAAGTTCTTTTCGTAATATTCCTCCTAAACCTGTTTTACTACTTAAACTACTCATCTTTTTTCACTCCCAACATTACTTTACGACTTTTTACATACCCCAACACCAAACAATACTTTTCAAAAGGCTTTATAATATTATGTAGAACAAATTCTTTTCTTAATATTCCTCCTAAACCTGTTTTACAAGTTGAAGTACTCATCTTTTTTCACTCCCAACAATACTTTACGACTTTTTGCATACCCCAACACCAAGCAAATACTTTTCAAAAGGCTTTATTATATTATTTCAGAACAAGTTCTTTTCGTAATATTCCTCCTAAACCTGTTTTACAGGTTGAAGTCTTTTTTCACTCCTAACATTACTTTACGACTTTTTGCATACCCCAACATCAAGCAATAGTTTTCAAAGGGCTTTTTTATACACAAGTTCTTTTCGTAATATTCCTCCTAAACCTGTTTTACTACTTAAAGTACTCATCTTGTTTCACTCCCAACATTAATTTACGACTTTTTACATACCCCAAAACCAAGCAATACTTTTCAAAAGGCTTTATAGTATTATTTCAGAACAAGTTCTTTTCTTAATATTCCTCCTAAACCTGTTATATAAATTGAAGTACTCATCTTTTTTCTCTCCCAACATTACTTTTTGACTTTATGTATACCCCAACACCAAGCAATACTTTTCAAAAGGCTTTATCTTTATCATAATATTTCTGAACAAGTTGTTTTCTTAATATTCCTCCTAAACCTGTTTAACAAGTTAAAGTACTCATCTTTTTTCACTCCCAACATTACTTTAGGACTATTTGCATACCCTAACACCAAGAAATACATTTCAAAAGGCTTTATTACATTATTTCAGAACAAGTTCATTCCTTAATATACCTCCTAAACCCATTTTACAAGTTTAAATACTCATCTTTTTTCACTCCCAACATTACGTAAAGACTTTTTGCATACCCCAACACCAAGCAATACCTTTTAAAAGGATTTATTATATCATTTCAGAACAAGTTATTTTCTTAATATTCCTCCTGAACCTGTTTTACAAGTTGAAGTACTCATCTTTTTTCACTCCCACATTACTTTACGACTTTTTGCATACCATAACACCAAGCAATACCTTTCAAAAGACTTTATTATATTATTTCAGAATAAGTTATTTTCTTAATATTCCTCCTGAACCTGTTTTACAAGTTGAAGTACTCATCTTTTTTCACCCCAACATTACATTACGAAAGTTTGCATACCCCAACACCAAGAAATACTTATAAAAAGGACTTGTTATATTATTTCAGAACAAGTTCTTTTCTTAATATTCCTCCTGGACCTTTTTTACAAGTTGAAGTACTCATCTTTTGTCACTCCCAACATTACTTTACGCCTTTTTGCATACCCCAACACTAAGCAATACTTTTCAAAAGGACTTATTATATCATTTAAGAAAAAGTTCTTTTCGTAATATTCCTCCTAAACCTGTTTTACAAGTTGAAGTACTCTTCTTTTTTCACACTCAACATTACTTTACGACTTTTTGCATACCCCAACACCAAGTAATACTTTTCAAAAGGCTTTACAATATTATTTCAGAACAACTTCTTTTCTTAATATTCATCCTAAACACATTTTACAAGTTGAAGTACTCATCTTTTGTCACTCCCAACATTACTTTACAACTTTTGCATACCCCGACATCAAGCAATACTTTTCAAAAGGCTTTATTATATTATTTTAGAACAAGTTCTTTTCGTAATATTCATCCTAAACCTGTTTTACAAGTTAAAGTACTCATCTTTTTTCACTCCCAATATTACGTTACGACTTTTTGCATACCCCAACACCAAGTAATACATTTCAAAACGCTTTATTATATTATTTCAGAACAAGTTCTTTCCGTAATATTCCTCCTAAACTCATTTTACATGTTGAAGTACTCATCTTTTTCACTCCCAACAATACTAAACGACTTTTTTGCATACCCCAATACCAAGAAATACTTTTCAAAAGTCTTTATTATATTATTTCAGAACATATTTTTTTCTTAATATTTCTCCTAAACCAATTTTATAAGTTGAAATACTCATCTTTTTTCACTCCTAACATTACTTTACGACTTTTTGCATACCCCAAAACCAAGCAATAGTTTTCAAATGGTTTTTTATATCATTTCAGAACAAGTTCTTTTCGTAATATTCCTCCTAAACCTATTTTACTACTTAAAGTACTCATCTTTTTTCACAGCCAACATTACTTTACGATTTTTTAAGCACCCCAACACCAAACAAATACTTTTGAGAGGGCTTTATTATATTATTTCAGAACAAGTTCTTTTCTTAATATTCCTCCTAAACCCGTTATACTAGTTGGAGTACACATCTTTTTTCACTCCCAACATTACTTTTCGACTTTTTGCATACCCAAACACCAAGCAATACATTTCAAAAGGCTTTATCTTTATCATAATATTTCAGAACAAGTTCTTTTCTTAATATTCCTCCTAAACCTGTTTTACAAGTTAAAGTACTCATCTTTTTTCACTCCCAACATTACTTTACGACTAAATGCATACCATAACACCAAGCAATACCTTTCAAAAGACTTTATTATATTATTTCAGAATAAGTTATTTTCTTAATATTCCTCACGAACCTGTTTTACAAGTTGAAGTACTCATCCTTTTTCACTCCCAACATTACTTTACGACTTTTTGCATACCATAACACCAAGCAATACCTTTCAAAAGACTTTATTATATTATTTCAGAATAAGTTATTTTCTTAATATTCCTCACGAACCTGTTTTACAAGTTGAAGTACTCATCCTTTTTCACTCCCAACATTACTTTACGACGTTTTGCATACCCCAACACCAAGAAATACTTTTAAAAAGGCTTTGTTATATTAATTCAGAACAAGCTCTTTTCTTAATATTCCTCCTAGACCTTTTTTACAAGTTGAGGTAATCATCTTTTTTCACTCCCCACATTACTTTACGACTTTTTGCATACCCCAACACCAAGCTAATACTTTTCAAAAGGCTTTATTATATTATTTAAGAACAAGTTCTTTTCTTAATATTCCTCCTGGACCTTTTTTACAAGTTGAAGTACTCACCTTTTTTCACTACCAATATTACTTTACGAATTTTTGCATACCCAAACACTAATCAAATACTTTTCAAAAGGCTTTATTATATTATTTCAGAACAAGTTCTTTTCGTAGTATTCCTCCTAAATCTGATTTATAAGTTAAAGCGCTCATCTTTTTTTACCCCTTACTTTACCTTACGACTTTTTTAATACCTCAACATCAAGTAATACTTTTCAAAAGGCTTTATAATATTATTTCAGAACAACTTCTTTTCTTAATATTCCTCCTAAACCCATTTTACAAGTTGAAGTACTCATCTTTTGTCACTCCCAACATTACTTTACGACTTTTGCATACCCCGACATCAAGCAATACTTTTCAAAAGGCTTTATTATATTATTTTAGAACTAGTTCTTTTCGTAATATTCATCCTAAACCTGTTTTACAAGTTTAGTACTCATCTTTTTTCAAACCCAATATTACGTTACGACTTTTTGCATACCCCAACACCAAGTAATACATTTCAAAACGCTTTATTATATTATTTCAGAACAAGTTCTTTCCGTAATATTCCTCCTAAACCCGTTTTACATGTTGAAGTACTCATATTTTTCACTCCCAACAATACTAAACGACTTTTTTGCATACCCCAATCCCAAGAAATACTTTTTAAAAGTCTTTATAATATAATTTCAGAACATGTTCTTTTCTTAATATTTCTCCTAAACCCGTTTTATAAGTTGAAATACTCATCTTTTTTCACTCCTAACATTACTTTACGACTTTTTGCATACCCCAACACCAAGCAATAGTTTTCAAAGGGTTTTTTATATCATTTCAGAACAAGTTCTGTTCGTAATATTCCTCCTAAACCTGTTTTACTACTTAAAGTACTCATCTTTTTTCACACCCAACATTACTTTACGACTTTTTACATACCCCAACACCAAACAATACTTTTGAGAAGGTTTTATAATATTATTTCAGAACAACTTCTTTTCTTAATATTCCTCCTAAAACCATTTTACAAATTGGAGTACACATTTTTTTCACTCCCAACATTACTTTACGAATTTTTGCATACCCCAACACCAAGCAAATACTTTTCAAAAGGCTTTATAATATTATTTCAGAACAAGTTCTTTTCGTAATATTCCTCCTAAACCTGTTTTACAAGTTGAAGTACTCATCTTTTTTCACTCTCAACATTACTTTACGACTTTTTCCATACCCCAACACCAAGTAATACTTTTCAAAAGGCTTTATAATATTGATTTCAGAACAACTTCTTTTCTTAATATTCCTCCTAAACCCATTTTACAAGTTGAAGTACTCATCTTTTGTCACTCCCAACATTACTTTACGACTTTTGCATACCCCAACACCAAGAAATACTTTTCAAAAGGCTTTATTATATTATTTCAGAACAAGTTCTTTTCGTAATATTGATCCTAAACCTGTTTTACAAGTTAAAGTACTCATCTTTTTTCACTCCCAATATTACGTTACGAATTTTTGCATACCCCAACACCAAGTAATACATTTAAAAAGGCTTTATTATATTATTTCAGAACAAGTTCTTTCCTTAATATTCCTCCTAAACCCGTGTTACATGTTGAAGTACTCATGTTTTTCACTCCCAACAATACTAAACGAATTTTTTGCATACCCCAATACCAAGAAATCCTTTTCAAAAGTCTTTATTATGTTATTTCAGAACATGTTCTTTTCTTAATATTTCTCCTAAACCCGTTTTATAAGTTGAAATACTCATCTTTTTTCACTCCTAACATTACTTTACGACTTTTTGCATACCCAAACACCAATCAATAGTTTTCAAAGGGCTTTTTTTATATAATTTCAGAACAAGTTCTTTTCGTAATATTCCTCCTAAACCTGTTTTACTACTTAAACTACTCATCTTTTTTCACTCCCAACATTACTTTACGACTTTTTATATAACCCAACACCAAACAATACTTTTCAAAAGGCTTTAAAATATTATTTCAGAACAAGTTCTTTTCTTAATATTCATCCTAAACCTGTTATACAAATTGAAGTACACATCTTTTTTCACTCCCAACATTACTTTTCGACTTTTTGCATACCCCAACACCAAGCAATACTTTTCAAAAGGCTTTATCTTTATCATAATATTTCAGAACAAGTTCTTTTCTTAATATTCCTCCTAAACCTGTTTTACAAGTTAAAGTATTCATCTTTTTTCACTCCCAACATTACTTTAGGACTATTTGCATACCCCAACACCAAGAAATATATTTCAAAAGGCTTTATTATATTATTTCAGAACAAGTTCATTTCTTAATATACCTCCTAAACCCATTTTACAAGTTGAAATACTGATCTTTTTTCACTCCCAACATTACGTTAAGACTTTTTTCATACCCCAACAACAAGTAATACCTTTTAAAAGGATTTATTATATCATTTCAGAACAAGTTCTTTTCTTAATATTCCTCCTGAACCTGTTTTACAAGTTGAATTACTCATCTTTTTTCACTCCCAACATTACTTTACGACTTTTTGCATACCATAACACCAAGCAATACCTTTCAAAAGACTTTATTATATTATTTCAGAATAAGTTATTTTCTTAATATTCCTCCTGAACCTGTTTTACAAGTTAAAGTACTCATCTTTTTTCAGTCCTAACATTACTTTAAGACTTTTTGCATACCCCAACACCAAGCAACACTTTTTAAAAGGCTTTATTATATTAATTCAGTTAAATCTCTTTTCTTAATTTTCATCCTAAACCGGTTTTATAAGTTGAAGTCCTCATCTTTTTTGAATCGTCTCACAACCTTACGACTTTTTGTATCCCCAAACACCAAGCAATACATTTCAAAAGGCTTTATTATTTTATTCAAGATCAACTTATTTTCTGAATATTCCTCGTAGACCATTTTTAAATGTTCAAGTACTCATCTTTTTTCACTCCCAACATTACTTTACGCATTTTTGCATACCCTAACACCAAGCAATACTTTTCAAAAGGCTTTATTATATTATTTCAGAACAAGTTCTTTTCTTAATATTCCTCCTGGACCTGTTTTGCAAGTTGAGGTACTCATCATTTTTCACTCCCAACATTACTTTACGACTTTTTGTATAGCCCAACACCAAGCAAATACTTTCCAAAAGGCTTTATTATATTATTTCAGAACAAGTTCTTTTCGTAATATTTCTCCTAAATCTGTTTTACAAGTTGAAGTACTCATCTTTTTTCACTCTCAACATTACTTTACGACTTTTTGCATACCCCAACACCCAGTAATACTTTTCAAAAGGCTTTAAAATATTATTTCAGAACAAATTCTTTTCTTAATATTCATCCTAAACACATTTTACAAGTTGAAGTACTCATCTTTTGTCACTCCCAACATTACTTTACAACTTTTGCATACCCCGACATCAAGCAATACTTTTCAAAAGGCTTTATTATATTATTTTAGAACAAGTTCTTTTCGTAATATTCATCCTAAACCTGTTTTACAAGTTAAAGTACTCATCTTTTTTCACTCCCAATATTACGTTACGACTTTTTGCATACCCCAACACCAAGTAATACATTTCAAAACGCTTTATTATATTATTTCAGAACAAGTTCTTTCCTTAATATTCCTCCTAAACCCGTTTTACATGTTGAAGTACTCATATTTTTCACTCCCAACAATACTAAACGACTTTTTTGCATACCCCAATACCAAGAAATACTTTTCAAAAGTCTTTATTATATTATTTCAGAACATATTCTTTTCTTAATATTTCTCCTAAACCAATTTTATAAGTTGAAATACTCATCTTTTTTCACTCCTAACATTACTTTACGACTTTTTGCATACCCCAAAACCAAGCAATAGTTTTCAAATGGCTTTTTATATCATTTCAGAATAATTTCTGTTCGTAATATTCCTCCTAAACCTATTTTACTACTTGAAGTACTCATCTTTATTCACTTCCAAAATTACCTTAGGACTTTTTCCATAACCCAACACCAAGCAATACTTTTCAAAAGGCCTTATAATATTATTTCAGATCAAGTACTTTTCTTAATATTCCTCCCAGACCTGTTTTACAAGTTCAAGTACTCATCTTTTTTCACTCCCAACATTACTTTACGGCTCTTTGTATACCCCAACACCAAGCAATACTTTTCAAAAGGCTTTATCTTTATCATAATATTTCTGAGCAAGTTCTTTTCTTAATCTTCCTCCTAAACCTGTATTACAAGTTTAAGTACTCATCTTTTTTTTTACTCCCAACATTACTTTACGACTATTTTCATACCCCAACACCAAGAAATACATTTCAAAAGGCTTTATTACATTATTTCAGAACAAGTTCATTCCTTAATATACCTCCTAAACCCATTTTACAAGTTGAAATACTGATCTTTTTTCACTCCCAACATTACCTTACGTCTTTTTGCATACCCCAACACCAAGCAATACCTTTTAAAAGGATTTATTATATCATTTCAGAACAAGTTCTTTTCTTAATATTCCTGCTAAACCCGTTTTACAAGTTGAAGTACTCATCTTTTTTCACTCCCAACATTACTTTACGACTTTTTGCATACCATAACACCAAGCAATACCTTTCAAAAGACTTTATTATATTATTTCAGAATAAGTTATTTTCTTAATATTCCTCACGAACCTGTTTTACAAGTTGAAGTACTCATCTTTTTTCACTCCCAACATTACTTTACGATATTTTGCATACCCCAACACCAAGCAATACTTTTCAAAAGACTTAATTATATTATTTCAGAACAAGCTCTTTTCTTAATATTCCTCCTAGACCTATTTTACAAGTTAAAGTCCTCATCTTTTTTCAATCGCCACACTACCTTACGCAATTTTTCATCCCCCAACACCAAGAACTACTTTTCATAAGTATTTACTATTTTATTCAAGAACAACCAATTTTCTTAATATTCCTCCTGGACCTATTTTACAAGTTGAAGTACTCATCATTGTTCACTCCCAACATTACTTTACGAATTTTTGCATACCCCAATTGTTTCTGAAATGAGGTAATTCTCTCAGACTCTTAGTCTATATTGAGATAGTATTAAACAAAAATAAAAAAAAGTATTACATCGATTGGACTATTCATCACTATACCCTTGGATAATATGTTTATATTGCTAACTACACTGTTGTAAGAATGAAATCAACTTACACCAGAGTTATATTATGTGTGAAAGTAACGGTAAATTGTATTTGATAATTATATTAACCTATGTTATTAAAGAAATAGAAAAACAAGTATATGTCTTCTCTCATTTACACACAAACACCCCCTGAAACAGTTATATTAATCGGATAACATACTATCATTAATTCGCAGGCACATGTGTACTTCAAGCTGAAAAATGGGTTTGGATTGATAAAAAAAACCTTTGAATAATATAGGTTTGTGTTGGGATATACATAAAGTTGAAAAGTAATGTTGGGAGGGGAGAGAAAATGTGTTTCAAAGGTTTTATTTTATCATTTCAAATGTCCCGGGTCTGGGGGGGTCCCGACCCCGGCCGGCCTTCGGCCCCGGGGCTGCGGGCGTCCCAGCCCCGGCCAGCCTTTGGCCCCGGGGTTGGGGGAGTCCCAGCCCCGGTCGGCCTTCGGCTCTGGCGGGGGGGATTCCCAGCCCCTGCTGGCCTTCAACCCCAGGGGTAGTGAAGGGGTGGGGGGAAACCGCGGTGTAGATGTAAGAAAAGAAATTTTCAGAAATATAGATACTACTACTAACTCTTTCATGTGTACTCCAAGTAGAAAAATGGTTGTAAGAAAATATTGAGAAAGGAATGTGTATTGAATTTTTAAGTTAATTTAGACTAGGTTACGTGCGCGCACGTTTTAGGGGGGGAAAGCACCCCCTAAAATTCAAGAAATCTTAAAAAGGTTTGCTTTTCTTTGGAAATTCAACATTTGATTCAAGAGATGGTCGGTGTTCAAAATTATTTAGGAGAAATGCAATAGCTTATTCATCCCCTTCCCCCGAAAAAAATGATAAGCAGCATTTGGTAGGGCATCTGCAAACTAGGAATAAAGTAATTTCACTATTTTTGATTTTTCAGATATTTTACCATGCTGTCTTTGTGAACTTGACAGTCATGTATACTATCATGTGTCTTGGTACTTTGAATTTATTTTCAATAATAGCGTAGATGTCCACCAAAAATGCAACCATCTTTTCAATATGAAATCGAAAACATTTTGAAACTCAAGAAAACCTTAAACAGAAGTAAATTGGCAAACAAAGTAAAAAAGAAGTCTCTTAGTTTGTCTGAGGTATGGACCTTTTAACTATGCCGTACAAAAAAGTAACCAGTTGAAACTGTGTATAAATTCTTAATTTTCAGTCCTATTGCATAGGTAATGAAGGAACATTTAAATTTTTTTTCTAATTTTGTGTGGTTTCAATTGACAAACGATCGTCTTTAAACCAGTACTACAGACTGCAAAAGATATCCATATATTTCAATTTAAGAAGCTATTGCTTTTCTTTGGAAGTTCAAAATTTGAATCAAGAAATGTTCGGTGTCCAAAATTATTTTTGACAGATGAAATAGTTTATTCATCCCCCTCCCCCCAAAAAAAATTATAAGCAGCATTTGGTAGGGCGTCTTCAAGCTATGAATAAAGTAATTTCACTATTTTTGATTTTTCAGATATTTTACGGTGATCCCGCTCCCTGGCGTGGCGGCGAGACCGACAAGTGTACGAACTATGCCTACTACGGTGTCCCCGGTAAGCGACGCGATCCCGCTCCCCAGAATAGCGGCGAGATCAACAAGTGTACGAGCTATTCCAAGTGAAATAAATTTACAGAAGGATGAATTCCGAGTTTATAGATGGAATGTGAGATCGGCGAAGCGAGAATCAACAAGGCTAGTGATGGCTATGGCAACGAACCGTTACCAAGTAGACGTTCTTTGTCTATCAGGGACAAGATTGAACGGAGTGTCTGAAGAAACCATACCAGTCCATTACTCCGACAACTCGTACTTATTCCTCAACTCTGGTGCATATGATGGATCCGGTGACCATGGAGTCGGCTTTATGATAGGTCACCGTGCGCAAAAAGCACGTCCTGAATGGGATCCAGTGGACCCGAGAATAGCCAGACTACGACTTAAGGGAAGCTTATCCAACGTATCTATAATTGCTGTATATGCACTAACCAGAGCGGCAACGGATGCTGATAAGGACTCCTTTTACACTGATCTGGAGATTACAATGCAGAAGTGGCCCAAACGAGACTTCCTAATATTAGCGGGTGATTGGAACTCCCGTGTTGGCCCGACAGAGCCAAATGTTTGCGATATTTTTGGCCCATTCACTTACCGCCAGTGGTGCTGCAATGGGGATAGACTACTCCAGTTCACCAGATCTCAAAATCTTACCATCACCAACACTATGTTCCAACACAAACCCTCTCAAAGAATAACTTGACGCTCAAACGATGGCTCCACAACTGCCCAAATTGACCATATATTGATCCGTCAGCGTTGGCGCTCCTCAGTCATCGATTCCCAAGCTTACAGAGGGGCGTTCACAGGGTCAAAATTTGGAAGCGATCATACACTTGTAGGTGCGAAAATACTCCTGAAGTTGAGTGCGAGGAAGAGACAACCCCCAAAAAGAAAGTTAAACGTGGAGAAACTGAAAATCCTAAACAGTGAGAGACGACCTTTGCCTGAAGTTACAGAACCAGTTCGTAAGCCTGACCAACTGTAATGAAGACCCTACCACCTGATGGAAACAATTCTGGAAAACTACTGAAAAGGTGGCCACTGAAGTTATCGGCTATGCCCCTGCAAAGACGAGGAAGAAATATGTCTCAGAGAAAACTGTAGAGCTAACCAAAGCTAGGTGGCAGGCATCAAACGCATCAATCACAGTAAAAAAGTCGCTATGTAAACAGGTTAAGACAAGCTTACGTCAAGAGCGCCAACAATTTTGGGATGAGGTTGCTTTAGAGATAGAAAAAGCAGCCAGAAATAATGACAGGAGTAGGCTGTATAGAACCCTCAAAAAAATAACTGGAATAAAGTCACCCATCGCTGGTCCCTTAAAAGACGCTCAAGGAAGTGTGATCCCTGACGTGCAAGGTAAACTTGATCACTGGAAGAATCACTTTAAAGATCTGCTTAATCCAAATACAGATGGGTAAGATGCAACGCCGATGCTGCCACCAACAGCTGAAAGACCCCTATATGAAATCGACATAGCACCACCTTCAGCTTCAGAGATACTTAACACAATCAAACGGCTAAGAAACAATAAGTCTCCTGGAGAAGATGGTCTCCCTCCCGAGGTCTACAAGGCGTCACCACACGTTGTAACGGAACAACTAGAAACCCTCTTCAGTCTGATTTGGGAGAAGAAGACCTTCCTGTCTGATTGGAAGATGTCAGTAATCATCCCAGTTTTTAAAAAGGGCGACAAATGCGACAGCCGCAACTACTGAGGGATATCACTTATGGATACGGCTACCAAAGTATTTACGATGATTTTGCTTAAAAGGTTCGAGGTAGCAAGGGATGAGCGGGCACGTGAAAATCAATGCGGATTTCGAAGAGGGAGAGGGTGCACTGCCCAGGTCTTCGCTCTTCGCCTTATTCTCCAACAGTGCCAATGCGACAAACTCCCCATAATTAACATGTTCCTTGATTTTGTGGCTGCTTTCGACTCTGTAACTCGCAAAAACCTTTGGTGAATCATGTTGGAAGATGGTGTGCCAGTAGAATTAATAAAGCTGTTGAAGGCCTACTACGAGCATTGCAAATAGACAGTAAGAGGGCTGGGTGAAGAAACTGAGCCCTTCACTGTCGAAAGTGGTGCAAAACATGGGTGCATATTGTCCCCTATTTTGTATAGCTACCGTATAGACTAGATTCTAGAGAGTTCACTCTCGAGTTTTGATGGTGTTGTTATGGGATTGCGCATTAACGTGTCTGACCTGGACTACGCGGACGACATCGACGCGCTTGCTGCTGATCCAGCAACTGCCCAAGCAATGTTAAACAAAATAGCACATTTCTCTCAGCTGCTGGGTATGAAAATCAACACGGCCAAAACTAAAGTCATGGACCTAAACATGCTGTCGGATTATCAGCTTGTGCTTTACGGAAAAGAATTGGAAAAAGTGGACAGCTTCACCTATCTTGGCTCAATAATAGACTCTCCTGGAGGCTGTGACCTTGACATGCAGAACAGAATCAACAAAGCCCAAGCAATCTTCTCACAACTCCGCCGCCATCTGTGGATCCGGCGGGAGATCAGCATGAAGACAAAACTCTCCGTTTATAAAGCGGCTGTTAGATCTGTTTTCTTCTATGCAGTCGAAACTTGGCCACTGAAGGCGCTTCATCTCCATGATTTGGAAGCGTTGGCTTGGTCATGTCCTTAGAAGACCCAATGACCGCATCATAAAGCAAGTGCTTCTAGCTGTCCCATTGCCAAATTGGCACAGGCGACCTGGTGGTCAATTTATAATTGGTGGACAGCTGCAAAAAACGACCCCGACCCCATTGGCAGATTTCGAAAGTTTGACAGAAAGTGGGAGAGCTGCTGGCTCCAGTTTGCTGAAGAGCTGGCACAAGATCGCAACAAATGGGAGTAAATCATACGTAGTCTTCTAAATGCCGGGTGAGGCGTCCGCGTCTGGTCCCGCAACATGTACAAGTACAAGTAAGTATAATATTGAGCAAGTATATAGTGTGAGTACGGATATACGTACACTATAAGAACTTTTAAAGGAAACTGTGAAATATAATAGCGATAATGGCTTGTATCATTATGTAAAAATAGTGAGAAAACCATGTTATTAATATTATTGTATTTTGAAAATAAAAAATGTTTTGAAATAATTTTTTAAAATTTTATAGAAAACGTTAATAGAGAGTTAATGGAAATCAAGAAGTTAATAGATAAAGTTGTTATCAGAAGGCTCATGCAAAAAGTCGTAAAGTAACGTTGGGAGTGAAAAAATATGAGTACTTTAACTTGTAAAACAGGTTTAGGAGGAATATTAAGGAAATAACTTGTTCTGAAAAAATATAATGAAGCCTTTTGAAAAGTATTGCTTGGTGTTGGGGCATGCAAAAATTCGTAAAGTAATGTTTGGAGTAAAAAAAGATGAATACTTCAACTTGTAAAACAGGTTCAGGAGGAATATTAAGAAAAGAAGTTGTTCTGAAATAATATAATAAAGCCTTTTGAAAGGTATTGCTTGGTGTTGGGGTATGCAAAAAGTCGTAAAGTAATGTTGGGAGTGAAAAAAGATGAGTAGTTCAACTTGTAAAATGGGTTTAGGAGGTATATTACGAAAAGAACTTGTTCTGAAATAATATAATAAAGCCTTTTGAAATGTATTTCTTGGTGTTGGGGTATGCAAAAAGTCGTAAAGTAATGTTGTTCTTATGGAAGGGATGCCAGTGGAAATTTTGGAGAGGGCTCATTTGATTGGAAATTGAAAGCGCTTGTTCACCTTTTAAGTGTCAAAAGAGATCGGAGGGCAACTAGCCCCCCCCCCCGCCACGCCGTAAATGAATCAGATAAAAATTTTGAGATATAAATTTTGTTAAAAATAGTTCAAAGTTCAGATAACAAAAACTCCAGTGTCGACACAGCCCCCGAGGGCACGGGGGTAGGCGTTGTAAGTTATGCCCTGGGGGCATATATGGTTGTTATGGAACGGATGCTCGTATAAACTAAAAATACAAATGAATGTGCATTTTCAGTTTAATATATATATATATATATATATATATATATATATATATATATATATATATATATATATATATATATATATATATATATATATATATATATATATATATATATATATATATATATATATATATATATATATATATACTGGTATTTTGTAATGAAAATGTTAGTATTATTTGATTTATTAAAGTTATAAAAGTAAAAACATTTATATTTTTTCAGTAAAGTGCAAATTATGTTCTGGCCTTGGGAAGGCATAGGGGTTTTGAGCCAAACTCATGTTAATTTCTGCTCTTTTTGAGTTTGACTCGGTTGTTTATTGTAATTTCTGTTCGTTTTGGGTTTCATTTATTTATCGATGCTGGTTTGTGGTAGTTTCACGCTTGGTAGATTATTTGATTTTATTTTTGCTCATTTTTTGTTTAATGGAGTTTTTTACTTTTCTTTGAAAAACTTATTTTGTGGAAAAAGTTTTTTCAATTAATTTCTGTTCGTTTTTATATTGACATAGTCTTTTCAGCTAACAAGAAAATACTACTTTAGATCTTTTCGCTTTTTATGTTTTTATAGTTCGGCCTGCTATTTGTATGCTGGAGGAAAATTTTCAGCAATTTTTAACAACATACACCCTTTTAAAAATCTGGACACAAATAGTAGTGTTTAATTTAGTTTCATACCTCCTCTAGTTACCCTGAAATGGAAAACTTGATACCATTCGCAAAAAAAAATCTGTTTACTTTCTTTGATAGCTTGGATAAACTTACGCTGTTTTGATTTGGTCAAAATTTAAGAGCAGAAGTAGCCCCGAAAGTTTGAACATAATACCCTCAGACGTTCTTGGGATACTGCTGGGATGCCTTATTGGAGATTAGGATTAACACAGTGCATTTTGATTTAATTTTAAGGCAACATTTAGTTTTTAAACATAATCGGCAAATGCAAGTGTGGGTGTTGGAGGGGGATTAGTTTCCCTCCAATCAATTTCGACTATTAAAAAGGTCATCAGTCCTTTCTATTTTCAATCGAATGGGCCCTTTTCGAAGTTCCTACGACAACTCCTTTGATACGAAGTGCCCTGGTCTAAACAAAACAAAACAAAATAATAACACATTGTACCCACATCGCTCTTTACTATAAAAGTGTTAAGCCTTTTAATCACTTCGACTATTAAAAAGGCCACTATGCCTTTGGATTTTTAATCGAACGAGCCCTTTTTGATTTTCTACGACAACCCTTTCTATAAACACCTTATATGCCCCCAGGGCATAAATTACAACCCTTACCCCAAAAGCTGTGAGGGGGGTTGTCATCCTCAAAGTCCTACTTTCCAGAATTTTCAACTACATTAAACAAAAAGGCTATCTCAAAATTTTCATTAGATGTGTTAGTAGTAACCATCTTTTGAATTCTGGGACTTTATGTTCCTTCCGGTTTTTCTGGTAGTCCTATTCTACAGGGGCATTACACCTTTCAAAGAGATTTACGCAATTTCTAGTTCAAGGTATAGACATGTTTTTTTTTTTACCATCTATTGAATTTGAGGACGCCCCCGTACCAATAGGTTTTTCTGGTAGAACCTTTTACTGTGAGACACCCCCGTACCAAACAGGTTGGGTATAATCTGTTTTGGTTCAACTTTTTCTGACACAATTAACTGAATTTCTGGTTCCTGATATACAAGTTTGTTTTTAGGTTAAATCCGTGTCAGAAAAACCGGTGTGTCTTTTTTCGAGTTTTAACGGACAAGTTTTTGAAAAGCAGACAGTTTTTTTTTCTTGTTTAGCATTTGTAAAAAGGGGTAATTAGTGAGTGGAAAATTTTTTAATGCTTTTACAATCGAAGATGTTTGATTAACCTTTGCGTAAAAGGGGGTAATGGGATTTTCGAATTGTAGGAGATGGCATGATTATGTACTGTATAATACACAAGTGATGTTTTGGAGCGTATTGTCAATTTAACGAGAAATGACTGAAAAGTTTTTTGAGGGAGATGGGTTGCATGGAGGGTTGAGTTGCATGAGAATTCAGTTACAGGGGGTACAGTTACACGGGGGTTTCGGTTATACAGGGGTTCAGTTACAAGGGGGTCCAGTGGCCCGGGGCCTGAGGTAAATGGGGATTGAGTTCCACGAGAGTAGTGCCTTGTCGTGGTTTGTTTTGTCACAGTTTTAAAAGAGCTGTACGGGGTTAGAGAGACTCAGGTGCAAGATTCAAAGTATATCGTCTTGAATTTGGAGCAAATAAAAATGGAAATTTGTTGTAAAAAATTTAGTTTTTATATCTTTTAAATTATTTTTACGGGCTTGGAAAGAAACAGATGCCTGTTTTTATGGGGTTGTACTGTTCAGAGTAGTCAATAAAAACTTAATGGGGGTGTTAAATAAATAGTTTTTGTATCTTTTAAAAGAGCGTTATGAGGTTTAAGATACTCTGTTACCGGAGTCTGAGTAGATGTGCTTTAAAGTGCGGTAAGTAAAAACGATATGTGCTGTTATTAAATTTAGTTTTTGTAAGTTATTAATTCTCTTTACGGTGATCGCAAGAATCAGATGTCTTTCTTAGAGTGGTGTTTCTTCTCGTGATAGTCATTATATTAGTAGAATTTGAGGTTATTAATTATTTTTTGTATTTTTTATAAGTTATTTAAGGGGTTTGAGAGACTCAGTTGCCGGATTCCGTGTGGTTTTTCTTTACTTGCTGGTCATTAAAAATGAAATTTTTGTGTTAACTAATTATTTTTTTTATATTATTAAATAGCGTTAAGGTTATTTACAGACTCAGTTGCCGTATTCCGTGTAGTTTTTCTTTAATTGGTGGTCGTTAAAAACGAAATCTGTGTGTTAAATAAGCAGTTTTTGTATCTTTTAAAAGAGCTCTTCGGGGATTTAGAGACTCAGTTGCCTTATTCCTTGTGGTTTTTCTTTACTTGGTGGTAATTAAAAACGAAATTTTTGTGTTAAATAATTATTTTTTGTATCTTTTAAAAGAGCTTTAAGGGGTTTGCGAGACTCAGTTGCCTGATTCCGTGTGATTTTTCTTTAAATGGTAGTCAATTAAAAACGAAAATTTTATGTTAAATAAATAGTTTTTTTATATTTTAAAATATCTTTACGGGGTTTGAGAGACTCAGTTGCCTGAGTCCGTGTGGTTTTTCTTTACTTGATGGTCATTAAAAAAGAAATTTTTTTGTTAAAGAATAATTTTTTTTATATTTTAAAAGAGAGTTAAAGGTGATTTAGAGAATAAGTTGACGTATTAAGGGTTGTTTTTATTTTATTTTTGGTAATTAAAAAAGAACTTTTTTTTTTAAATAAGTAGTTCTTGCATCTTTTAAAAGAGCTTTAAGGGGTTTGAGAGACTCAGTTGCCTGATTCTGTGTGGTTTTTCTTTACTTGGTGGTCATTTGTTGTATCTTTTAAAAGGGATTTACAGGGTTTGAGAGACTCAGTTGCCGGATTCCGTGTGGTTTTTCTTTACTTGGTTGTCATTAAAAAAGAAATTTTTTGTTAAATAAGTAGTTTTTGTATCTTTTAAAAGAGCTTTACGGGGATTGAGAGACTCAGTTGCCGGATTCCGTGTGGTTTTTCTTTACTTGGTGGTCATTAAAAACGAAATTTTTGTGTTAATTTAGTAGTTTTTGTATCTTTTAAAAGATCTTTACGGGGTGTGAGAGAATCAGTTGCCTTCTTCCGCGGGGTTTTTTTTTACTTGGTGTTCATTAAAAAAGAAATTTTTGTTGTAAATAAGTAGTTCGTGTATCTTTTAAAACAGCTTTACGGGGATTGACAGACTCAGTTTCCTGATTCCATGTGCTGTTTCTTTACTTGGGGGTCATTAAAATGAAATTTTTGTGTTTAATAATTATTTTTTTTTTAATATTAAATAGCATTAAAGGGGTCTGAGAGAATCAGTTGCCAAAATACGTGTGGTTTTTATTTAATTTGTGGTCATTAAAAAAGAAATTTATATGTTAAATAAGTAGTTTTTGTATCTTTTAAAAGAGCTTTAAGGGGTTTGAGATACTCAGTTGCTGGATTAAGTGTGGTTTTTGTTTACATGGTGGTGGTTTAAAACAAAATATTTTTTTTAAATAAGTAGTTTTTGTATATTTTAAAAGAACTTTAATAAAAATTAAATAGCATTTACTTCTTTTCATTTAAACTAATGCAGTTTCTATAAAAAATTTGAAATTATTTCGTTTAAACTTCTATAAAGTTAAGTTAACATGTTTATCTCCAACCCCACTCAAGAATTTTGATCTGTAAGATCTGAGAAAAACCGGTTTGTAATTGCATTCAGCATATGCGATAGAATTGACTATGGTACGAAAAGAGCTCGTAAAACTGCAGTGTATATAAAAAAAGGCTGAATTACGAAATCAAAATTAAATTTCATTTACTACTTTTCATTTAAAATAATACACTTTCTATAAAAAATTTGAAATTATTTCATTTAAACGTCGATAAAGTTAAGTTAACATGTTACCAAATTCAACATTATTTAACAGAAATTTCAAAATTGTTAGTGGTATTGTTAGCAAATAGTATAACTGCAGTTTCTATAAAAAAGGCTGAATTACAAAATCAAAATTAAATTGCATTTACTACTTTTAATTTAAAATGATGCATTGTCTATACAAAATTTGACATATTTTCGTTTAAACTGCTATAAAGTTAAGTTAACATGCTACAAAAGCAAACATAATTGCACAGAAATATAAAAATTGTTACATGTATTGCTACAATTGTTAACATATAGAACTAAAAAATGATTTAAAACTGCATTAGAAGTACATAAAAACATCTATATTATTTGTTAATAGTAGCAAAAACACATTTAACTTTCTTCGAATTATTTTAATTTAGATACTAGTTCAATATTTCCAACCCCACTCAATAATTTTGATCTCTAAGATCTGAGAAAAACCGGTTTGTAATTGCATTCAGCATATGCGAGATAGGTGACCCTTTTACTAATAGAGCTAGTAAAAACTGCCTGGGCAGTAAAAAAGGCTGCATAACAAAATCAAAATTTAATTGCTTTTACTACATGGCCAATTAAATGAGGCAACCACTATAAGAAATTTGAAGTAAGTACGTTTATAATGATCTAAGGTAATGACAGCTTGCGACCAACTCCAACCTAAAAGAACCGTAAATACAATCTCTGCAGTGGTATTTCTTCAAATGTTAAAAAATATAACAAAAAACTTAGTTAATCCTACATTAAAAGCTGAAAATAATATCCATACAATTTGCTAACAATAGCAGAAACACATTTACCTTCTATCGAATTATTTTAATGTAGGTACTTGTTCAATACATCCAACCTCCACTAAAGAATTTTGATTTCTAAGATCTGAGAAAAACCGATGGTTAATTGCATTCAGTAAATGCAATAGAATTGACCATGGAACGTACATAGCTCGAAAAACCGCAGTTTATATAAAAAAAGGCTTAATTACAAAATAAAAATTAAATTGTATTTACTACTTTGCATTTAAACTAATGTTATTTTTTTAAGAAAATTTAAATTGTTTTGCTGAAATTTCTATAAAAGTTGATTCAAAATTCTTCCAAATTCCAAACTATTGCACAAAAATATTAGAATCGTAGTTTATAAAAGCAAAGGTTATTTTTTTATTGCGTTCAGCATATACGATATAATTGATTTATGACGTATTTAAAAAAAAACAATTCAAATTGAATAATCTGTTAGATTGATATAACTAGGTCTTAAATAACAATTGTTAGTGGTAATGTTACAATCGTTACCATGTAGAACAATAGAATGATTTAAAACTGTATTAAAGTTTCAGAAACACATCTATACTATCTGCTAATAACAGCAGAACACATTTACCTTCTTTAGAATTATTTTTATTCAGGTACTTGTTCAATATCTCCAAACCCATTCAACAGCTTTTATCTGTCAGACCTGATACCAATTGGTTTGTAATTTACTGCAACATATGTAAGAAAGTGGACTACGGTACGAAAAGAATGAGTAAAGCTGCAGGTTATGTAAAAACGGTTGAAATACAAAGTAAAAATTATATTGTATTTTACTACTTTTCATTTAAAATAAGACAATCTCTATAAAAAATTTGATAATATCTTGTTCAAACGTTATCGAGTTCCGTTAAAAAGTTACACAAGTCAAAATCAGTGCACCGATATATTAAAATTGTAGGCAAATAAGGCACGTAGTATTTTTTTATTGCGTTCAGCATATGCGATAGACTTGACTGTGGTATAAAAAAAGCAAAAACTATCGCTTAAAAAAAAAAATTGCTCACCAAGTTTGGCGAAGTAAATTCTTCTATTCGTGTTCCACTTCATACTTCAAATTGTAAGAAGGAACTGAATATACATAATAATGTTTTTAAGGCGTTTTATACGTATATATGATTAAGTGTCTTCTTAAAATAATTCTGCACTAACTCTATATCCTGGGGATTAAAAGAGCCTAAATTCACCTTAAAACGCTAACAGATATGATCAAGTACTTTAAGTCCTAGTATAAGTTACTTATGAAACGTTTGATACCCTAAATATGTCTTATTCAAATTCCTAAACCCATGGAAATTCTTGATTATGTAATTAAGTCACTTTTACAGAAGCTGTAATTTTTTTGTTACCGAATTTGGGTCTAGATTTAATTTTTACAGAAAATGAACATTTTTGTTACCACATTCTTGTCTAGACTTACCTTTGATTCAAACTGTAAGTAAGGAGCGACACAGTTCAATAGTAACCGGAACTCTAAAAGCAAATTAATAGCTTACCCGCATGCTTTAACAAAACTCCTGGTAAATAAAAAAATCACTAAAACAAAAAGCTTTAGTGTATTAAAAAAAAAAAAAAACCACGGGTGGGACCCCCACCACCAAGGTTATGTTAGGCTACCTAACTTTTCTAGGTGGGCCCCCTCTCCCCCGGGGGCCAAGAGGACTGAAAGCCTACCAAGAGAGAGACCCCCACCAACAGGGTTAGGTTACTTAACCTTTCTAAGTGGCCCCCCGAACCCCGGGACTACGGGGCCAAAAGCCTGACACAGGTGGAACTCTCATCTCCAAGGTAAGGTTAGGTTAGATTAGATTAGTTTAGGTTACCTAACATTTCTAGGTTAACTTCCATCAGGTTAAGTGGCGCACCACTGAACCTGATGTAAGTTAACCTAGAAATGTTAGGTAACTTAACCTAATCTAACCTAACCTGAACTTGGTGTTGAGGGTCCTACCCGTGTCAGGCTGTCGGTCCCGTGGCCCCGGGGTTGGGGGGGGGTTACCTTGAAATGTTAGGTACCCTAACCTTAGTGGTGGGGGTCCCACCCGTGGTAGGCTTTCCGTCCCCGGGGCCCCCGGGGGGGGGGGGGCACCTTTGCCGGGGAGGGAACCTAGTGTGGGGGAGGGAGGGCTCACCCATGGTTTTTTTTTTTTTATTTAAACACCAAAACGGGTTTTTCTGCAGTTTTGTTTTTAATTAACCGAGGTTTTTTACAGACAGCGCTAAATCTCTTAATTTTGGTTTTTTTTTTCGGTTTATATTTAACCGTGTAGCTCCTTACTTACAGTTCGAATCAAAGGTAAATCTAGACCAGAATTTGGTAAGAAAAATGTACAGTTTCTGTAAAAATTAAATCTAGACCCGAATTTGGTAACAAAAAATGTACAGTTTCTGTAAAAGTGACTGAATTACATAATCAAGAATTTCCATAGGTTTAATAATTTGAATCAGACATCTTAAGGGTATCGAGTGTTTCCTACGAAATTGATCCTAAGACAATAAATTACTTGATGAGATTTGTTAGATCTTTAAGGGTAAATTGGGCTATTTTAATCCACAGTATATAGAGTTAGTGCATAATACTTTTAATCATAGACTTAATAATAGATATTTATAAAATGTCTTTAGAAAATTATGATGTATATTCAGTTCTTTCTTAAAATTTGAAGCATGAAGTGGAACACGAATAGAAGAATTTACGGCGCCAAATTTAGTTAGCAAATTTTTTTTTTTAAGAGATAGTTTCTGCTCTTTTCGTATCATAGTCAGTTCTATCGCATATTCTGAACGCAGTCAGAGAATAGAACCTGATTTTATTACCTCCAATTTTGATATTTCGGTGCAATAAAGTGGAATTTGGTAACATGTTAACTTGACTTTATAGAAGTTTAAACGAAATAATTTCAAATTTTTTATAGAAACTGCATTAGTTTAAATGAAAAGTAGTAAATGCAATTTAATTTTGATTTTGTAATTCAACCTTTTTTATAGAAACTGCAGTTTTAAGAGCGATTTTCGTACCATAGTCAATTCTATCGCATATGCAGAATGCAATTACAAACCGGTTTTTCTCAGATCTTACAGATCAAAATTCTTGAGTGGGGTTGGAGATAAACATGTTAACTTAACTTTATAGAAGTTTAAACGAAATAATTTCAAATTTCTTATAGAAATTATATTAGTTTAAATGAAAATTAGTAAATTCAATTTAATTTTTATTTTTTAATTCAGTCTTTTTTATAGACTCATCAGTTTTTCGAGTTCTGTTCGTTCCATGTTCAATCCTATTGCATATACTGAATATACTTACTAACCAGTTTTTCTCAGATTTCACAGATTAAAATTCCTGAGTGGAGGGGGGATGTATTGAACAAGTACCTATATGAAAATAATTTAATAGAAAGTAAATGTGTATCTGCTATTGTTAGCAAATAGTATAGATATGTTTCTGAACTTTTAATACAAGTTTAAATCATTCTTTAGTTCTATATGGTAACAATTGTAACAATACCACTACCAATTTTTATATTTATGTGCAATTATGTTAAATTTGGTAACGTATTAACTTAACTTCATTGACGTTTAAATAAAATTATTTCTATTTTTGTATAGAAAATACATTAGTTTAAATTAAATTTAGTCAATGGAATTTAATTTTGATTTCGTAATTCAGCCTTTTTTATAGACACTGTAGTTTAACGAGTTTTTTTCTTACCATAGTCAATTCTATCGCATATACTGAATGCAATTAAAGACCGGTTGTTTTCAGATCTTACAGATAAAAATTATTTAGTGGTGTTGGAGATAATGAAATAGCATCAAAATAAAATTGATTCAAAGGAAGTTAAATGTGTTTTTGCTATTGTTAGCAAATAGTATAGATGTGTTTCTGAACCTTTAATATAGTTTTAAATAAGTTTTTTGTTAAACTTGGTAACAATTGACGCAAGACCAATGCATATTTGTTTATGTCTCTGCAATTATGTTGGATTTGGCCGCGAGTTTTCAGAAACGTTTTTCAGTTTAAACTAAAATATGTTAATTTACGCATAGAAGTCACTGCATTTTAATTGAACTGTAGTCGAATCCCTTTAATTTTTATTTTGTAATTCAGCATTTTTTATAGAAACTGCAGTTTTACTATTTGCTAACAATACCACTAACAATTTTGATATTTCTGTTAAATAATTTGGAATTCGGTAACATGTTAACTTAACTTTATAGAAGTTTAAATGAAGTTATTTCGATTTTCTTATAGAAATTGCATTAGTTCACATTAAAAGTAGGAAATGCAATTTAATTTTGATTTTGTAATTCATCCTTTTTTATATACCCTGCAGTTTTACCAGTTCTTTTCTTACCATAGTCAATTCTATCGCATATGCTGAATGCAATTACAAACCGGTTTTTCTCAGATCTTACAGATCAAAATTCTTGAGTGGGGTTGGAGATAAACATGTTAACTTAACTTTATAGAAGTTTAAACGAAATAATTTCAAATTTTTTATAGAAACTGCATTAGTTTAAATGAAAAGTAGTAAATGCAATAGTAGGGTGTATCTTTTGAATTCTACCAGACGTATAGGAAAACATTTCTACGAGACGTATAGCAATTTCCATGTAATTTGCTTTCTGGTAGGTATTCTATTCTACAGGTCATCACACTCTTTGCCAAGAGATTCACGCAATTAATTAAACCTGTATTATAAAACCACCGCGTCTTGTTTCGAGTTTTAACGGACATTTTGTTGAAAATCATACAGTTTTTTTTCTTGTTTAGCATTCGCAAAAAAGGGGTAATTAATGAGATGAAAATTTTTTCATGCACTTAAAGTCGAATATGTTTGATTAAAGTTTGCAAAAAAAGGGGTAATAGGATTTGTGAATTGGCGGAGATGGCATGGTTATATACTGTATAATACACAAGTGATTTTTTGGAGCGTATTGTCAATTTAACGAGAAAATGACTTAATTGTTTTTTGTGGGTTAGGGGTTGGATGGTGGTGGGTGTTGCATGAGATTTCATTTCAAGGGGGGGCAGGGCCCCGGAGGTTGCGTTTATACAGGGGTGCAGTTCTAAGAGAGTCCAGTTGCAAGGAGGTGGAGTTAAATAGAGATTGATTTACACGAGAGTAGTGCTTTGTCGTAGTTTGACTTGTCACAGTTTTAAAAGAGCTTTACGGGGATTGAGAGACTCAGTTGCCGGATTCAGTGTAGTTTTTCTTTAATTAGTGGTCATTAAAAATGAAATTTTTGTGATAAATAAGTAGTTTTTGTATATTTTAAAAGAGATTTAAAGGGTTTTAGAGAATCAGTTGCCTGATTCCGTCTGGTTTTTCTTTACTTGGTGGTCAATAAAAAAGCAAATTTTGTGTGAAAAAATTATATTTTGTATCTATTTAAATAGATTTACGGGGATAGAGAGACTCAGTTGCCGGATTCCGTGTGGTTTTTCTTTAATTGGTGGTCATTAAAAATGAAATTTTTGTGTTAAATAAGTAGTTTTTGTATCTTTTAAAAGAGTTTTAAGGGTTTTGAGAGACTCAGTTGCCCTGATTCCGTGTAGTTTTTCTTTACTTGGTGGTCATTTGTTGCATCTTTTAAAAGAGCTTTACAGGGTTTGAGAGACTCAGTTGCCTAATTCCGTGTGGTTTTTTTTTACTTGGTGGTCATTAAAAACGAAATTTTTGTGTTAAATAAGTAGTTTTTGTATCTTTTAAAAGAGCTGTAAGGGGTTTGAGAGACTCAGTTGCCTGATTCCATGTGGTTTTTCTTTACTTAGTGGTCATTAAAAACGAAATTTTTGTATTAAATAAGTATTTTTTGTATCTTTTAAAAGAGCTTTACGGGGATTGAGAGACTCAGTTGCCTAATTCCATGTGGTTTTTCTTTAATTTGTAGTAAAGACAATCTAATTTTTTGTCTTCTATAATTATTTTGTGTATCTTTTACAAGAGCTTTACGGTGTTTGAGAGACTCAGATGCCGATTTCCATGAGATTTTTCTTTACTTAATAGTAATTAAAAACTAAAATTTTGTGTTAAATAAGTAGTTTTTTTATATTTTAAAAAATATATACGTGTATTGAGAGAATCAGTTGCCTAATTCCGTTAGGTTTTTATTAACTTGGTGGTCAATAAAAATGAAATTTTTGTGTGAAATTAGTAGTTTTTGTATCATTTAAAAGAGCTTAACGGGGATTGACATAGTTGGTGATCTGAGTCCGTTTGATTTTCCTTCTATGGGTGGTAATTAAAATCGATATTTTTGTGTTAAATATGGCGTTTTTGTATATATTAATAGAGCTTTACGGGGTTTTTGAAAATCTGACACCAGTTTCTGGGAAGGGGGTCTTCTATTTGTTTTCATAAAAGTATAAATTTTTGTAATAAATAATTAGTTTTTGTATCTTTTAAAAGAGCTTTAAGTGGTTTGAGAGACTCAGTTGCCGGATTCCGTGTGGTTTTTCTTTACTTGGTGGTCATTAAAAATGAAATTTTTGTGTTAAATAAGTAGTTTTTGTATCTTTTAAAAGAGCTTTAAGGGGTTTGAGAGACTCAGTTGCCTGATTCCGTGTGATTTGTGTTTACATGGTGGTCATTAAAAACGAAATTTTTATGTTAAATAATTAGTTCTTGTATATTTTAAAAGAGCTTTACGGGGTTTGAGAGACTCAGTTGCCGGATTCCGGTTGGTTTTTCTTTACTTGGTGGTCATTAAAAACGAAATTTTTGTGTTCAATAAGTAGTTTTTGTATCTTTTAAAAGAGCTTTACGGGGATTGAGAGACTCTGTTGCCTGATTCCGTGTGGTTTTTCTTCTTTTCAGTAAAGACACTCAATATCCTAAAAGCGTTTAATTCAAACTTTTTTAAAACTTCAAAATTTTTCAGCTTTATTTATTTTTCTCTTTCTGTACATAACTTAAAATGTCAAAATATGCTTACAGATCTAATAATTGCGCTCTGTGATTGGTCAGAGACATGATATGACTTCCCCACCGGTATTCTATGACCGGTTATTGACACAACCTAATCTCTTGCATTTATTAAATCATTATTTCCTATGCAGTGGGATGATAAACACAAAAGTAATTCCTTTATAAAAAAAAAGTAAAGATGCAACATTTTAATAAAGTGTTTTTAAATAACAAAGTTATTTTAGAATTGAATGCCGATATAGAGAAGTATTTAAACTTTTAAACAAGTACAGGTGGTAGCACTATTGGAAATGTATGCATGCATTGTCATCACAGTAAGGAATTAAATTTCTTTGGAATACCGAAAAAATTCAACTCTTATGTTGGTGGTTATGCGAGATTGAGATCTCCAGAGATGATTGCACTCAAAGATAATGCCAACATAAAAATAATCATTGATGATAGAGGACAACTCCTTGCTACTGTTGCAGGTAACACATTACCTACTGATACATCCAATCGTCACCTTTCAGGTATTAGCATTCAACAGAAGATCAATAAAAGAAAGGCCTACTCTTCACGCCCGTAACCTCGTCTAAATGAACCTTAAAAAAATGAAATAAAGCTATGTCGACTTTGCATATCTCTCCTTATTGGTCCCTAAAAAACCAGTCTGGTTGAAAACGTGGAGTTTTCGTACTGCTCACTTTTTTTGCAATGTGTAGGAACCAGTGGGGAATCCCCGCTCGTTTGGAAAGGTGCCAAGGAAAGGCATACAAATAGCATGTAGTTTCAAAACGTGTTTAATCACGTCTCTTGAATGAAGTATCTGTACTGTATATTCAAGAGGTGAAATCAATAAAGAGCTTGTTACTTACTTACAAATATTTTTTATAATTTATTGAATGAAATTTCCGTATTTTGTGTATCCATGAGTTGACTTCCAGAAAAAGATTGTTACTTACTGAGAATTTTTTAATAATTTATTGAATTAAATTTCTACGTCGCGTAGTTAAGTGAAAATTGTTTGTGATAAAAATAAAAAAAAGCTACTTAATTGCGGTTTTTTCCTAATTTCTTGAATGAAATATCTGTACTGTATATCCAAGAGGTGAAATTAATAAAGAGTTTGTTACTTACATACAAATATTTTCATAATTTCTTGAATGAAATTTCCGTATTGTGTATCCAAGAGTTGACTTCAAGAAAGAAATGGTTACTTACTGAGAATTTTTTAATAATTTCATGAATTTAATTTATACATCGTATAAATAAATAGTGAAAAAAATAAATTTTGTTAATTAATTATAATTTTTTCATAATTTATTTAACGAAATTTCTTTTTTTTTTTTTTTTTGTTTATCCAACAGGTGAATTCAAGAAAGAATTTGCTACTTAGACTGAGAATTTTTTCATAATTTCTTGAATTTAATTTCTACGTCGTATATCTAACTCGTGAAAACAATAAAGTTTGTTACTTACTTAGAATTTTTTCATAATTTCTTGAACGAAATTTCTTTTTTGTTTATCCAACAGGTGAATTCAAGAGAGAATTTGCTACTTAGACTGAGAATTTTTTAATAATATATTTATTTAATTTTCTCGTTATTATATATATATTTATATAAAAATATATATTTTGTTAATTGATTATAATTTTGTCAAAATTTCTTGAACGAAATTTCTTTTTTGTTTGTCCCGGAGGTGGATTAATGAAAGAATTTGGTACTTAGTTACAATTTTTCCATAATTTCTGTAATGAAATTTCCGTATTGCATATCCAAGAGTTGACTTCAAGAAAGAAATTGTTACTTACTGAGAATTTTTCAATAATTTCTTGAATTAAATTTCTACATCATTTAGCTAAGAGAAAATTGTTTGTGATAAAGAGAAAAAAAAGTTACTTACTTGCGATTTTTTCATAATTTCTTGAATTAAGTATCTGTACTGTATATCCAAGAGGTGAAATCAAGAAAGAATTTGCTACTTAGTTACAATTTTTTTCATAATTTCTTGAATGAAATTTCCGTATTGCGTCAAGAAAGAAATTGTTACTTACTGAGAATTTTTTCATAATTTCTTGAATCAAATTTCTACATCGTGTATCTCAGTCATGAAATTCTTGAATGAAATTTCCATATTGTGTATCCATGAGTTGACTTCAAGAAACAAATTTTTACTTACTGAGAATTTTTTTCCTAATTTATTTAATTAAATGTAAACTACTTTTAGAAAGTCGAAAAAAGTTTTTGATAAAGAGAAAAAAAAAGTTACTTGAAGTTTATTTTTTCATAATTTATATAATTACGTATATTTACTTTGTATCAAATATTTAAAAACAAAAAGGGATCTCTACGTGACTAAAATTATTACCCTAATTTAACGAATGCAATTTACTTTATTTGCGTAAAATAAATTAATTAAAGAAAGAAATTGTTTTTTTTTAATAATTTATGGAATTATATTTCAGTATTGTGTATCCAAGAGTTGACTTCAATAAAGAAATTGCTAATTACTGATAATTTTTTCATAATTTATTTAATTAAATTTCTAAAACGTGTATCTATGTCGTGAAAACAATAAAGAGTTTGTTACTTACTTGGAATTTTGTCATAATTTCTCGAACGAAATGTCTTTTTTGTTTATTCAGCAGGTGAATTCAAGAAAGAATTTGCTACTTACTTACAATTTTTTCATAATTTCTTTAATGAACTGTCTTTTTTATTTACCCAGGAGGCGAATTCAAGAAAGAATTTGCTACTTACTTAAAATTTGATGACCACCAAGTAAAGAAAAAACTACACGGAAACAGGCAACTGAGTCTCACAAATCCCTTAAAGATATTTTATAAGAAACATTAAATACAGAATCTCAGCAAAAAGTTCTTTTAATTTGGCTACACAGTAAAGAAAAATCACACGTATACATTCATATAACTCCATACGATCCCTAAATTCTATAGTAATCGAAGAAAAAACTGCTGTGTTTTAAAAGAAATTACGTTTTTACTGTACACAAAGTGCAGAACAATAACACGTAAACATGAACCTGTGCCTAACAAACCCCTTAACGCGCTTTTAAAAGAAACAAAAACTGATTATTAATAAAGCAATTAACGAAATTAATGTCACCCCAGTACAGGCAAATCAAAAGGAATCAGGCAACTGAGTCTCTCAAACCCTGTAAAGGTCTTTTAAAAGATACAAAAACTACTGATTTAACACAAAAATTTCGTTTTTAATGACCACCATGTAAAGAAAAACCACATGGAATCAGGCAAATGAGTCTCTCAAACCCATTAAAGCTCTTTTAAAAGATACAAAAACTACTTATTTAACAAAAAAATTTCGTTTTTAATGATCACCAATTAAATTAAAACAACAAGGAATTAGGAAACTGAGTATCTAAAAACAATTAAATATATTTTAAAATATAAAAATAATGAACACAAATTAAATAAAAACCAAAATGAATCAGGCAACTGAGTCTCTCAAACCCCTTAAAGCTCTTTTAAAAGATACAAAAACTACTTATTTAAAACACAAATTTCTTTTTTAATGACCACCAAGTAAAGAAAAACCACAGGGAATCAGGCAACTGAGTCTCTCTATCCCCGTAAAGCTCTTTTAAAAGATACAAAAACTAATTATTTAACACAAAAATTTCTTTTTTAATTACCAATAATTATATAAAAAAAACAAGGAATCAGGCAACTGATTCTCTCTATACCATTTAAGATATTTTAATTGAAACAATATGTAATTATTTATCAAAAAAATTTCTTTTTTATTGTACACCAAGTAAAGACAAACTACACGGAATCCGGCAACTGAGTCTCTCAATCCCCGTATAGCTCTTTTAAAACTGTGACAAGCTAAACCACGACAAAGCACTACTCTCGTGGAACTCAATACACATTTAACTCAATCCCCGTGCAACTGTATACCCTTCTAACTGAACCTCGTTAGAACAGGACCAACAGTGTAACTGAACCCCCTTTAAATGAACTCACATTCAACACAGTCCACCATGCAACCCATCTCCCTCACATCACTTTTCAGCCATTTTCCCGTTAAATTGACAATACGCTCCAACACATCACTTGTGTATTATACAGTACATAATCATGGCTTCTCCTCCAATTCACAAATCCCATTACCCCTTTTTTTGCAAAGGTTAATCAAACATCTCCGATTTTAAAAGCATTAAAAAAATTTCCACTCACTAAGTACCCCTTTTTTGCAAATGCTAAACAAGAAAAAAAAACTGTAAGATTTTCAAAAACATGTCCGTTAAAACTCGAGACAAGACGCAGGGGTTTTATAATACAGGTTTAATTAATTGCGTAAATCTCTTGGCAAAGAGTGTGATGACCTGTAGAATAGAATACCTACCAGAAAGCAAATTACATGGAAATTGCTATACGTCTCGTAGAAATGTTTTCCTATACGTCTCGTAGAATTCAAAAGATACACCCTACTTGCAATTTAATTTTGATTAAAGCTCTTTTAAAAGATACAAAAACTACTTATTTAACACAAAAATTTCGTTTTTAATGACCACCAAGTAAAGAAAAACCACACGGAATCCGGCAACTGAGTCTCTCAATCCCCGTAAAGCTCTTTTAAAAGATACAAAAACTACTTATTTAAAATAAAAATTTCGTTTTTAATGACCACCAAGTAAATAAAAACCACACGAAATCAGGCAACTGAGTCTCTCCACCCACTTTAAACCTATTTTATAATAAAAAAAAAATACTTATTAACAGAAAAATTTACTTTTTAATTACCCCCCAGTAAATAAAAAGCATATGGAATCAGGCAAATGAGTCTGTCAATCCCCTTAAAACCGTTTAACAAGATACAAGAACTACTTATTTAAAAAAAAAATTTCGTTTTTAATGAACACCAATTAAAGAAAAACCCCACGTAAGCAGGCAACTGAGTCTCTCAATCCCCGTAACGCTCTTAAAAGATAAAAAAACTAATTATATAAAAAAAAATTTTTTTTTTTATTTACTATCAATTAAATAAAAACCACATGGAATCCGGCAATTGAGTCTCTCAATCCCATTAAAGCTCTTTTAAAAGATACAAAAACTACTTATTTAACAAAAAATTTCGTTTTTAATGACCACCAAGTAAAAAAAAACCACACGGAATCCGGCAACTGAGTCTCTCAAACCCTGTAAAGCTCTTTTAAAAGATACAACAAATGACCACCAAGTAAAGAAAAACTACACGGAATCAGGCAACTGGGTCTCTCAAACCCCTTAAAGGTCTTTTAAAAGATACAAAAAATACTTATTTAACACAAAAATTTCTTTTTTAATGACCACAAATTAAATAAAAAACACTTTGAATCAGGCAACTGAGTCTCTCAATCCCCTTAAAGCTCTTTTAAAATATACAAAAACTACTTATTTAACATAAAAATTTCATTTTTAATGACCACCAAGTAAAGAAAAACCACATGGAATCAGACAACTGAGTCTCTCAAACCCCGTAAAGCTCTTTTAAAAGATACAAAAACTACTTATTTAACACAAAAATTTCGTTTTTAATGACCACCAAGTAAAGAAAAACCACACGGAATCCGGCAACTGAGTCTCTCAAACCCCGTAAAGCTCTTTTAAAACATAAAATCAATAATGATTTAACAAACAATTTTCGTATTTAATTTACATAACGTAAAGGAAATACAGTCGTACAACGGACCATTAGTCAAAAACCAACCTTAATGATAAATGAAATTAATATAAAAAATCTTATAACAATACCAAAAAAAATTTTAAATGAAAACCAAGAAAAGAAAAAATAAACGGAATCCGGCGACTGAGTCTCTCAATCCCCTTAAAGCTATTTTAAAAGATAAAAAAACTACTTATTTAACAAAAAATTTCATTTTTAATGACCACCAATTAAAAAAAAAACACACGGAATCAGTCAACTGAGTCTCTCCAACCACATAAAGCTATTTTAAAAGATACAAAAACTAGTTATTTAACACAAAAATTTCGATTTTAATGACCACCATGAAAAGAAAAACCACACGGAATCAGGCAACTGAGTCTCTCAAACCCCGTAAAGCTATTTTAAAAGATACAAAAACTACTTATTTAACACAAAAATTTCATTTTTAATGACCACCAAGTAAAGAAAAACCACACAGAATCCTGCAACTGAGTCTCTCAATCCCCGTAAAGCTCTTTTAAAACTGAGACAAGCTAAACCACGACAAAGCACTACTCTCGTGGAACTCAATCCCCATTTAACTCAACCCCCGTGCAACTGAACCCCCTTGTAACTGAACCCCTGTATAACCGAAACCCCCGTGTAACTGTACCCCCTTTAACTGAACTCTCATGCAACTCAACCCTCCATGCAAGCCATCTCCCTCAAAACACTTTTCAGTCATTTCTCGTTAAATTGACAATACGCTCCAAAACATCACTTGTGTATTATACAGTACATAATCATGGCATCTCCTCCAATTCACAAATCCCATTACCCCTTTTTTTTCAAAGGTTAATCAAACATCTCCGATCGTAAAAGCATTAAAAAAATTTCCACTCACTAATTACCCCTTTTTTGCAAATGCTAAACAAGAAAAAAAAAACTGTCTGCTTTTCAAAAATTTGTCCGTTAAAACTCGAAAAAAGACACACCGGTTTTTCTGACACGGATTTAACCTAAAAAAAAACTTGTATATCATGAAATAGAAATTCAGTTAATTGTGTCAGAAAAACTTGAACCAAAACAGATTATACCCAACCTGTTTGGTACGGGGGTGTACTCAAAGTATAAGGTTCTACCAGAAAAACCTGTTGGTACGGGGGCGTCCGCAAATTCAATAGATGGTAAAAAAAAAACATGTATATACCTTGAACTAGAAATTGCGTAAATGACTTTGAAAGGTGTAATGCCCCTGTAGAATAGGACTACCAGAAAAACCTGAAGGAACATAAAGTCCCAGAATTCAAAAGATGGTTACTACTTGTGTTTGGGGAAATGGTGGGGGTGAGAGGCGCGTTAGTTGCCTCTACTATTTAAACTATTTAAAAAGGCACTTTCAACTATTTAAAAAGGTACTTTCAACTATTGAAAAAGGCACTAGCCCTTTCAATTTCCAACCAGATGAGCCCTTTTGAAGTTTTTACGACAACGCTTTCAATAAAAACCTTATTTGCCCCCAGGGCATAACTTACAACCTTTGCCCTGAGGGCTGGGGGGGGTCACCCTCAAAGACCTAATTTTGAGAACTTTCTACTACGTTCAACAAAATGGCTATCTGAAAATTTTGATTGGATGTGTTTGGGGGAATGGTGGGCGTGACAGGGGGGTTAGTTACCCACCAATCACTTTCGACTATTAAAAAGGGCACTAGACCTCTCAATTTATCAATTGAATGAGCCCCTTTTGAAGTTTTTACAACAACGTTATCTATAAAAACCTTATATGCCCCAAGGCATAACTAACAACCTTTGCCCTGGGTGCTCTGGTGGGTTTGTCATCCTCAAATACGTAATTTCCAGAACTTTCAACTACGTTGAACAAAATGGCTATCTCCAAACTTTGATTGAATGTGTTTGGGGGAAATAGTGGGAGTGAGAGGGGGGTTAATTACTCTCAATTCACTTTCGACTATTAAAAAGGGCACTATCCCTTTCAATTACCAATCAAATGAGCCCTTTTTGAAATTTCTACAACAACTTTCTATATAAGCCTTATTGGCCCCCAGGGCATAACTTACAACTCTTGCACTGAGGGCTCTGAGGGGGTAATCATCCTAAAAGACCTAATTTCCAGAACTTTCAACTACGTTGAACAAAATTTATATCTCAAAATTTTGATTGGATGTGTATGGGGAAACGCTGGGCGTGAGAGGAGGGTTAGTTACCCTTCAATCACTTTCGACTATCAAAAAGGGCACTAGCCCTTTCAATTTCCAATTGAATGAGCCCTTTTTGAAATTTCTACAACATCGCTTTTATATAAACCTTATATGCCCTCAGGGCATAACTTACAACACTTGCCCTGAGGGATGTGGGGAGGGGAGAGGTTGTCATCGCTAAAGACCTAATTTCCAAAACTTTCAACTACGTTGAATAAAATGGCTATCAAAAAGTTTGATTTGGGGTGTTTGGGGAGAAGATGGGCGTAAGTGGGGGGTTAGTTGCCCTCGCACCACTTTCAACTATTAAAAAGGCACTAGCCCTTTGAATTTCCAATCGAATGAGCCCTTTTTGAAGTATCTACGACAACGCTTTATATAAAAACCTTATATGCCCCCAGGGCATAACTTACAACCCTTGCCCTGAAGTCTGTGTGGGGAGGGGGTTGTTATCCTCAAAAACCTAGTTTCCAGTAATTTCTACTACGTTACCCTCCAATCACTTTCGACCATTAAAAAGGGCACTAGGACTTTGAATTTCCAATCAAATTAGCCTTTTTCAAAGTTTCAACACCCCGAGGAAAATACCCCTCCCGTAATATACCCCCCACCCAGGGAAAATAACGTTATCCAAATTTGAGGATTTTATTTGTTTTTTTTATAGTTTTATTGAGAAGTGCTAAGGAAAGGAAAAAAGAAGAGTTTACACACCACAAGCATCTTAAAAACTAAGAAAACATTGCAAATCCATTTTTTTATAAGACTTCAACATGAATTTCTACAATTTTTGGCAGCAGGGGGCGCCAAATTAAAAAAAGAAGAAAAGAAATGTAGGTGAAAAATCATCAAAAGTAAGCTAAAAACATACGAAAGAAGGTTGATTCTTTCTCACAACTCTACTTTGTAAAACAATAAAAACTTTAGTGTTTTTTCGAAAACCAGTTTTATTACAAATATTTTCTTTTGTACTTAAAATTGAAAATAAACATTAAAATTATGGTAAAATTTTGAACTAATGAGCTTTCAGCAATTAATATCATTATACATCAAATATTTAGTTTAATTAATTATTTCTTTCTAAAGTTGTCCGAAACGAATATAGTTTCAATACAAACAAGAGTTTGGATACTGCCCCTTTCCTTAACTGTAAATAAAAACCAAAAGCCTACTGCGTCATTGGCGCTTAACTAAAAACGAATTGTATTAGAAATATTTTCTTTTCCAGTTCTTACAGCATTGAAAATAAAAATAAAATTACAGTGAAATAAATTCTTGAACTGATCATTCAACAATTAATATCATTATGCATCAAATATTCAATTTGATGTTGTTTATACTTGTCAAGACTGTTCAAGACGCATATAATTTTCAGTAAAGCGCCAATGACGCAGTAGGTTTTAGACTTTTACAGTGAGAGAAGGAGGCGATGCCCAAACTCTTGTTTGTAGTGATTTTTGTTCGTTTCGAGCTTGATTTGCATATTAGATTTAAGTTTCACTCGTTTTAAGATTTATTTATTCATTTACATTAATATCTATTGTATGTTTGTTTGCATTGATTGTTTATTTAATTCCTGTTTGTTTTAAGTTTCAATTATACTTCAATAGCAAAATATTTTTTTTTACGTTTTCAGCTTGATTTTCATATTCTATCTAAGCATTACTCGCTGTAAGATCTATTTATTCATTTATAATATTACTTGTTGAATGTTCTTTGCTATGATTGTTTATTTAATTTCTGTCAGTTTTGGGTTTCATTTATTCTTTAGTAGTAATCTGGCCGGTTTGAGCTTGAATTTAACAGGTATTTGTATCTACTGGGCTAAGTTTAAAAAGGCCTTTACTTTTCTATGAAAAACTTGTTTTTCGGTAAATTTTTTTAATTAATTTTTGTTCGTTTTGTTCCCAAAGAGTTCCAAGTTTCAAAAATTCCTTATTTCAAAATCAAACTTTTAAAAACAAATCAAATGTTAATCAAAGTATCAAAACTGGTATCAAAGTAACAGTATCATAGGCAACGCAATCGCGCTGCCTAAGAAAAGAACGATGTTGGCATAATGTATTATTTATTTTTGGTCTTAGACCAGGGCACTCCGTATCGAAGGAGTTGTCGTAGAAACTTCGGAAAGGGCTCCTTCGATTAGAAATTGGAATGGCTTGTGCCCTTTTTAATAGCCGATAGTGATTGGAAGGCAACTAACACCCCTTCCACGCCCACCAATTCCCCGAACACATCCTATCGAAATTTTGAGACAGCCATTTTGTTCAGCGTAGTTGATTTCCAGATAGAAATTATATTTTCGAGGAGGACAATCCCCACAGCCCCCCTTGCAAGGGCTGTAAGTTATACCCTTGGGGCATATAAGAACGATGTGGGCACAATGTATTATTTAATTATTTTTCCTTTAGACCAGGGCACTTCGTATCGAAGAAGTTGTCGTAGAAACTTCGAAAAGGGCTCCTTCAATGGGAAATTGTAGTGGCTTGTGCCCTTTTTAATAGTCGAAAGTGATTGGAAGGCAACTAACACCCCTTCCACGCCCACCATTTCAGGAAAAACATTCAATCAAAATTTTGGGAGAGCTATTTTGTTTATCGTAGTTGATTTCCAGATAGAAATTATGTTTTTGAGGAGGGCACAGCCCTCAGGGCAAGGGTTGTAAGTTATCCCCTGGGGGCATATAGGGTTTTTATAGAAAGTGTTGTCGTAGAAACTTCAAAAAGGGCTCATTTGATTGGAAATTGAAAGGCCTAGTGCCCTTTTTAATAGTCGAAAGTGACTGGAGGGTAACCCCTCTCTCACGCCCACCTTTTCCCCAAAGACTTCCATTCAAAATTTTGAGATAGCCATTTTGTTCAACGTAGTTGAAAGTTCTGGAAACTAGGTTTTTGAGGATGACAACCCCCCCACAGACCTCAGGACAAGGGTTGTAAGTTATTCCCTGGGGGCATATATGAGGTTCTTATAGAAAGCATTGTCGCAGATACTTCAAAAAGGGCTCATTCGATCGGAAATTGAAATGGCTAGTGCCCTTTTTAATAGTCGAAAGTGATTGGAAGGCAACTAACTCCCTTTCCACGCCCACCATTTCCCCAAACACATCCAATAAAAATTTTGAGGTAGCCATTTAGTTCCTAGCAGTTGAAAGTTCTGAAAATTATACCTTTGACAATGACACTCCCCCCATGGTCTTCAAGGCAAGGGTTATAAATTATGCCCTGGGGGCATATAAGGTTTTTATTGAAATCTTTGTCGTAGAAACTTGAAAAAGGGCTCATTCGATTGGAAATTCAAAGGGCTAGTGCCCTTTTTAATAGTCGAAAGTGGTTCGAGGGCAACTAGCCCCCCCCCCACTTACGCCCACCTTCTCCCCAAACACCCCGAATCAAACTTTTTGATAACTATTTTATTCAACGTAGTTGAAAGCTTTGGAAATTAGGTTTTTAACGATGACAACCCCTCCCCCCCCCGCCACATCCCGCAGGGCAAGGGGTGTCAGTTATGCCCTGGGGGCATATAAGGTTTTTATAGAAAGTGTTGTTCTAGAAACTTCATAAAGGGCTCATTCAATTGGAAATTGAAAGGGCTAGTACCCTGGTTAATAGTCGAAAGTGGTTTGAGGGCAACTAGCCCCCCCCCCCCCCACTTACGCCCACCTTCTCCCCAAACACCCCGAATCAAACTTTTTGATAACTATTTTATTCAACGTAGTTGAAAGCTTTGGAAATTAGGTCTTTAACGATGACAACCCCTCCCCCCCCGCCACATCCCTCAGGGCAAGGGTTGTAATTTATTCCCTGGGGGCATATAAGGTTTTTATAAAAGCGATGTTGTAGAAACTTCAAAAAGGGCTCATTCAATTGGAAATTGAAAGGGCTAGTACCCTTGTTAATAGTCGAAAAAGATTGAAGGGTAACTAACCCTCCTCTCACGCCCAGTACTTCCCCAAACACATCCAATCAAAATTTTGAGATATAAATTTTGTTCAACTTAGTTGAAAGTTCTGGAAATTAGGTCTTTTAGGATGATAACCCTCCTCAGAGCCCTCAGTGCAAGGGTTGTAAGTTATGCCCTGAATGGTTCTTATAGAAGGGATACACGTATAAACTTCAAAGAGGGCTCATTTGATTGAAAATAGAAAGTTCCAGTTCACTTTTAAAGAGTCAAAAGTGACTGAAGCTTGATCTAGTCCCCCCACACCCTTTTTCCCCAAACCCATCCGATAAAAATTTTGATATAGCAATTTTATTAAAAATATTTACAACCACAGACAATAAAAACTCCGAGGTTGAAAAAATCCATTTTTTCCATTTGACATTGCTACTTTGATATCAGCTTTGATACTTAGATGAACATTTGATTTTTTTTTTTTTTTTAATTTGATTTTGAAAAGAATAATTTTTAAAAAACTTTAAATTTTTTTAAACCAAAAACTAAAAAAAATAAATTATAAAAAGATTTCAGAAAAATCTTCTTTTAATTTAAAATTAATAGCAATTTTAAAATTAAGCTAAACGTAAAAAAATACCTTTTAAATTACAAACAAAACACGACCAGAAATTACTATTAAAGAATAAATGAAACCCTAAACGAACAGAAATTAAATGAACAATTATAGCAAAAACATAAAACAAGTAATAATACAAATGAATAAATAGATCTTAAAGCGAGTAATGCTTAGATTGAATATGAAAATCAAGCTTAAGACGAAAAAAATATTTTCCTATTGAAGTACAAATGAAACTTAAAACGAATAGAAATTAAATAAACAATCAATGCAAACAAACATACAATAGATATCAATGTAAATTAATAAATAAATGTTAAAACGAGTGAAACTTAAATTGAATATGCAAATCAAGCTTGAAACGATCAAAAATAACCACAAACAAGAGTTTGGGCATGACCCCCTCCTCTCTCTGTAAAAGTCTAAAACCTACTGCGTCATTGGCGCTTTACTGAAAACTATATGCGTCTTGAACAGTCTTGGAAAGTATAAACAACATCAAATTGAATATTCGATTTATAATGATATTCGTTGTTGAAATATCCATCAGTTCAAGAATTTATTTCACTGTAATTGTATTTTTATTTTCAATGCTGTAAGAACTGGAAAAGAAAATATTTGTAATATAATCCATTTCCAATAAAGCGCAAGTAACGCAGTAGGTTTTAGACTTTTACAGTGAGAGAAAGAGGTCATAAGTAAAGTGCTAAGTTATACTTCTATGGCATTATGTTCCTTCCTATGCTATTCTATGGCATTATGTTCCTTGGTACCTTTCCAGAGCATGGCCTTATGGATTCTATGGCATTATGTTCCTTCCTATGCTATTCTATGGCATTATGTTCCTTGGTACCTTTCCAGAGCATGGCCTTATGATTTCTATGGCATTATGTTCCTTCTTATGCTATTCTATGGCATTATGTTCCTTGGTACCTCTCCAAGCAAAGTGATTAAACACGTTTTGAAACTACATGCTATTTGCTTGATGCTCTACACCTTTTCAAAAAGAGTGAGTATCCTCTCACACCTATACTTCCTTGGTACCTTTCCAAGCAAAGTGGTCAAACACGTTTTGAAACTATAGTCCAGATTGTATAACGCAAGCAGACTGGTTTTTGAGGCAACA